>NC_064920.1:617906577-618206577 GCF_023897955.1 Schistocerca gregaria
CCCTGTGGCCTTCAACGTTCCGGTTACCTGTCTGGCCATTGACGTAAATTCAGGCAGTGTATTTTCCTCGTCGTGTTGTAGCTGTCCAGCACGGCGTGTAGTTTGACAGCCGAATGTCTAATTCGTTGTGGGCGCCGATACCCTCTGCGTTGTTCCATTTAATTTCCTGTTGTGTGCTGGTGGGGTGGAGCGGAAGTTATCCTGTTGCTTGCTCCGTTGACTGTCTGTCGGTTGGGTTGCCGTCGGATTCAGAATTGTAGAGCCGACTGCCTCTCTCATCTAAGCGAGCGTTAGTGTTTGAATTCCAGGCCGACCCTTGGAAACTTCTAAGCGCCGTTTGATGTGCTGCATTTTCTTATTTGCCCTTGTTGTTTGTTTATGTATGGCTTCTAGCCGATTTTAAAGTTGTTTTGCCCATAAGGCGTGAGATTGTTGAGGCCTTCAGCCTGATTTTAAGAAATTTTAGGATAAGGTCTTCTGTCATTTAAAATTCAAATTCCTGTTTTGGCCCTTAAGTTATTGGCCTACAGCCGATTTTAAGTTAATATTGTTTTGCCCTTAGGGCTTGAGATTATTTGGGCCTTCAGCCTAATTTAGAGAAATGTTATAAGATAAGGCCTTCTGCCTTTTAAAATTCAAATTCTTGTTTTTGTGTCTTAAGTGATTGGCCTTCAGCCGGTTTTAAATTAAAGTTGTTTTTCCCCTGAAGCGTGACACTAAATGGCGCATTTAGACGGGAATTATGTTCTAAAATTAATGTTTGGCTTGCTCTGCTTTCAATGTTTTTTTACTCTTGTAATGTTTGTCAAATGAATAAAGTAGTATGCTCGAATGCAACTGACACCCACTCGTTTTGGCCCCTTTCCACAAATTAAACTATCTGTCCCGTCCTGCGGGTATAGCAGGGGATCTCACGTAGTATACCGTTAGCAGAGCCTGTTCTGTTGATGGTGCGAATGGAGTGGTCTAAAGTTATGGTGGTTCTCGTGTACGACTATGAGGGTGTTATCCTAACGCATTACGTCAGACCGTCAATGCACAGTATTACTGTTCGTTTTTGGAGCATCATCTGCGACCAGCTTTGCGAAAGAAGCGGAGACACTTTCTGCGCAACCCACCCATCATTTTGCAGGACAATGCGAGGGCGCATACAGCGCAAGCTGTGGCTGCTCTGCTTGGTCGATGTGACTGGGAAGTACTGTACCATCCACCATACTCCCCGGACTTAAGTCTTTGTGACTTTGATTTGATTCCGAAGAGGAAGGAACCACTTCGTGGCATTCGCTTCAGAAGTGTTCCAGAGATTCGACGGGCAGTAGACCACTGCATTCGCACCATCAACAGAACAGGCTCTGTTAACGGTATACTACGCCTTCCACACCGGTGGAAACGGGTTCTCCACAACGCTGGCGACAACTTTGAAGGACAGTAACAGATGCAAACATCTAACTGTTTTGTATCGGTTGCGAATACATACTTGCCACTATTTAAGTTCCAACCCTCGTATTTTATTAGAATTCACCCACTGAATCTCATCCTGACTTCAGCTTTTCCTATCTGATCATTTCACTTCAGCTCACTTCGGGTGTTTACTCCCACATATTTTACGGTGTTTTATCGCCAAAAGTGTAACCAAACACTGGTGGATTTGCTCGCCACTTCATGTGCAGTAATTTTTTTTTTTTTATTTAAGCTTGACAGAACATCCGTCGTTACTGGATCCCTTATATACTCGTATGTTGTAAACATCAATGGCTTCGTAAAACTCCCTTGGAATACTCTCGAAGTTGTATACACATGTGAAGAATTCATGACGTGTTAAGTTCTAACTGATAGATAGACATAAATTCAGTAATAAATCTGTTCCAATAATCGGTAAGCTGGGTATTCTTCTCAGTAAATGACAGTGTGGTCCTGTACCTAATACTTTGTGAAAGTCAAGGAACATGGAATCAACCCGAAAAACTTTATCTGCGGCGCTCTGGATCTCATGGACGAACAGAATGAGCCGTATTTCACAAGATCTTTGTTTGCGGAACCCATGTTGAATCCTATAGGGGAGATTTTCCTTCTCTAACAACCTCACAACACGTCAGCAGAAATATGTTCCGTATTTCTACAAACTGACGTTTAGTTCATCAGAGCCTGAAATTTTATTTTGTTCTGCGCACTCAGTACACAAAATCCACGAATGACCAGTAGAGTTGGTCAGCTTATCTGTTTAAACTACAATTTTCTGTGCACACAAAGTCAATAGCTTAAAGTATTGTCTCCCTATAATCAACCCAGAAGAATGGAATACATATCGATGTACTTCAGTATCTAATTAACATAGCTTACAGCTCATACAAAGAATTCTCACTTATCAAACTTCCACAGCGCTCACGCTTCAAGTCCATGAGCACAACCTTTCAATAACTTCGGACTTACTACAGCAGTAATTTCCATTTGAAGAATAATGCGGCTTAGGAAATTAGTATTCCACAGCCTCAATTGCACCATCACTTAGGCCAAATATAGCCAGATGATCTCTGTGGGACTACTTCCGAAACTACACACTGTTGTTGTTGTGATCTTCTGCCCTCAGACTGGTTTGATGCAGTTCTCCATGCTACTCTATCCAGTGCAAGCTTCTTCATCTCCCAGTACCTACTGCAACCTACATCCTTCTGTATTTGTTTAGTGTGTTCATCTCTTGGTCTCCCTCTGCGATTTTTACCCTCCACGCTGCCCTCCAATACTAAATTGGTGATACTTTGATGCCGCAGAACATGTCCTAACAACCGATCCCTTCTTCTTGTCAAGTTGTGCCACAAACTCCTTTTCTCCCCAATTCTATTCAATACCTCCTCATTAGTTATGTGATCTACCCATCTAATCTTCAGCATTCTTCTGTAGCACCAAATTTCGAAAGCTTCTATTCTCTTCTTGTCCAAACTATTTATAGTCCATGTTTCTCTTCCATACATGGCTTCACTCCATACAAATACTTTCAGAAATGACTTCCTGACACTTAAATATAAATACGATGTTAACAAATTTCTCTCCTTCAGAAACGCTTTCCTTGCCATTGCCAGTCTACATTTTATATCCTCTCTGCTTCGACCACATCAGTTATTTTGCTCCCCAAATAGCAAAACTCATTTACTACTTGACGTGTTTCATTTCCTAAACTAATTCCCTCAGCATAACCCGACTTGATTCGACTACATTCCATTATCCTCGTTTTGCTTTTGTTGATGTTCATCTTATACCCTTCTTTCAAGACACTGTCCATTGTGTTCAACTGCTCTTCCAAGTCCTTTGCTGTCCCTGACAGAATTACAATGTCATCGGTGAACCTCAAAGTTTTTATTTCTTTTCCATGGATTTTAATTCCTACTACGAATTTTTCTTTTATTTCCCTCACTGCTTGCTCAATATACAGATTTAATAACATTGAAGAGAGGCTACAACCCTGTCTCACTCCCTTCCCAACCACTGCTTCCCTTTTATGTCCCTCAACCCTTATAACTGCCATCTGGTTTCTGTACAAATTGTAAATAGCCTTTCGCCCCCTGTATTTTACACCTGCCACCTTTAGAATTTGAAAGCGAGTATTGCAGTCAACATTGTCGAAAGCTTTCTCTAAGTCTACAAATGCTAGAAACGTAGGTATACCTTTCCTTAACCTTTCTTCTAAGATAAGCCGTAAAGTCAGTATTATTCACGTGTTCCCATATTTCAACGGAATCCAAACTGATCTTCCTCGAGGTCGGCTTCTACCGGTTTTTCCATTCGTCTGTAAAGAACTCGCGTTAGTATTTTGCATCCGTGACTTATAAAAACTGATTGTTCGGTAATTTTCACATCTGTCAGCACCTGCTTTATTTGGGATAAGAATTTTTATATTCTTCTTGAAGTCTAATGGTATTTCCCCTGTCTCATACATCTTGCTCACCAGATGGTAGAGTTTTGTCAGAACTGGCACTTCTTAGGCTGTCAGTAGTTATAATGGAATGTTGTCTACTCCCGGGGCCTTGTTTCGACTCAGGTCTTTCAGTGCTCTGTCAAACTCTTCACGCAGTATCATATCTCCCATTTCATTTTCATCTACATCCTCTTCCAATTCCATAATATTGTCCTCGAGTACATCGCCCTTGTATATACCCTCTATATACTCCTTCCTCCTTTCTGCTTTCCCTTTTTTGCCTCGACTGGGTTTCCATCTGAGCTCTTGATATTCATACAAGTGATTCTCTTTCCTTCAAAGGTCTCTTTAATTTTCCTATAGACAGTATCTATCTTACCCCTAGTGAGATAAGTCTACATCATTACATTTGTCCTCTAGCCATGCCTGCTTATCCATTTTGCACTTCCTGTCGATCTCATTTTTGAGACGTTTGTATTCCTTTTTGCCTGCTTCATTTACTGCATTTTTATATTTTCTCCTTTCATCAATCAAATTCAATATTTCTTCTGTTACCCAAGGATTTCTACTAGCCCTCGTCTTTTTACCTACTTGATCCTCTGCTACCTTCAGTACTTCATCTCTAAAAGCTACCCATTCTTCTTATACTGTATTTCTTTCCCCCACTCCTGTCAATTGTTCCCTTATGCTCTCCATGAAACTCTGTGCAACCTCTGGTTCTTTCAGTTTATCCAGGTGCCATCTCCTTAAATTCCCACCTTTTTGCAGTTTATTCAGTTTTAATTTCCAGTTCATAACCAATAGATTGCGGTCAGAGTCCACATCTGCCCCTGGAAATGTCTTACAATTTAATACCTGGTTCCTAAATCTCTTTCTTACCATTATAGTATCTACCTGATACCTTTTAGTATCTCCAGGATTCTTCCATGTATACAGCCTTCTTTTATGATTCTTGAAACAAGTGTTAGCTATGATTAAGTTGTACTCTGTGCAAAATTCTACTAGACGGCTTCCTCTCTCATTTCTTAGCCCCAATCCATATTCACCTACTACGTTTCCTTCTCTCCCTTTTGCTACTACCGAATTCCAGTCACCCATGACTATTAAATTTTCGTCTCCCTTCACTATCTGAATAATTTCTTTTATTTCACCATACATTTCTTCAGTTTCTTCGCCATCTGCAGAGCTAGTTGGCATATAAACTTGTACTACTGCAGTATGCGTGGGCTTCGTGTCTATTTTGGCCACAGTAAGACGTTCACTATGCTATTCGTAGTAGCTTACTCGCACTCCTATTTTCTTTATTCATTATTAAACCAACTCGTGCATTACCCCTATTTGATTTTGTATTAATAAACCTGTATTCGCCTAACCAAAAGTCTTGTTCCTTCTGCCACCGAACTTCACTAATTGCCACTATATCTAACTTTAACCTATCCATTTCCCTTTTTAAATTTTCTAACCTACCTGCTCGATTAAGGGATCTAACATTCCACGCTCCGATCCGTAGAACGCCAGTTTTCTTTCTCCTGAGAACGACGTCCTCCTGAGTAGTCCCCGCCCGGAGATCCGAATGGGGGACTATTTTACCTCCGGAATATTTTACCCAAGAGGACGCCGTCATCATTTAACCAAACAGTAAAGCTGCATGCCCTCGGGAAAAGTTTCCCCTTGCTTTCAGCGGTTCGCAGTACTAGCACAGTAAAGCCGTTTTGGCTAGTGTTACAAGGCCAGATCAGTCAATCAACCAGACTGTTGCCCCTGCACTACTGAAAAGGCTGCTGCCCCTCTTCAGGAACCATTCGTTTGTATGGCCTCTCAACAGATACCCCTCCGTTGTGGTTGCACCTACGGTACTGCTATCTCAGTCGCTGAGGGACGCAAGCCTCCCCACCAACGACAAGATCCATGGTTCTTGGGGGGAGGGGGGAACTGCACACTGTCAAACCTGAAATCCGTTACCAAAATGGTGGATCACAATCAAATTAATTCAGGCGTCTCGATGCACTCGCACTTACTCCTCCCGACATTGCCACTTACCTTCTCTCGCTTTAACATCAGAATTTCCTCAGTCTTGACAATTTTTGTAAAGTCAAAATATATCCCCGTCGCATTACCTCACACAGGGCACAATATTTTTAAATTGTATTACAATTACAACCTAGACACATGTTAAAACAAAATACAGTTCTACAGTTTGTCACAAGACATACATTAACACCAATGGGACATATTGCAAATAAAATTGGAAAATGAAGAAATGCTTGTGGATATGTTGTTGTATACTTTCAACACTTGTATTGTGTCAGTGCTGTTTGCATCTCCATTATGTCAGTGCTGTAAATAACAGGATTTCGACATCTTCTTCGGCTGTCAGAAAAGATACCATATTGTAAGTCAACTAGTAAAACATGTGGTCAACACGTACATTACTCTGCCGACGTCTTTAATTTGAGAATGTACAGCATATTATATTCATTTTAACTGAAGTACAGGTTACCTTTTCATATAACTGCTACATTTTCTTTCTATGTCGAAGTTCAGTGATAATGCACAAAACATTGTGTGTGTGTGTGTGTGTGTGTGTGTGTGTGAGTGTGTGTGTGTGTGTGTGTGTGTGAGTCGTCCTCTCACTCACTCGTTCTTTAGTAGAACCGTTATGTACGCAACGCTGTCGCTATAACTAGCTGTAGTAACACCATTTGAGGTATTTCCTTTCCGTCACTTGTAATGAACACAATGGAAATAAGGTACCCGGCGTCACACGTGGTCTAGTTAAAAAGATCTTTAACGTATTCTCCGAGGAAATCATCAAAACGTTCTGCACGTCCTAGAACAGATTTCTATGTTTCTGCCAATGATTCATATGTACACGTCTCTTATAGACACTGGGACAGCAGAAACCTCATTTATAGCGGTAATTGCTATTAACGAC
The DNA here is from genome assembly GCF_023897955.1 of Schistocerca gregaria. NCBI lineage: Eukaryota > Metazoa > Arthropoda > Insecta > Orthoptera > Acrididae > Schistocerca > Schistocerca gregaria. Next base: position 617,913,423 of record NC_064920.1, read on the forward strand.
GACTGTAGATGTGACGTACTTGTAAAAAGAATCGCACGAATGTTTATAAACCGCCTACAATATTTCCCGTGCAGTTTTAACGCAAAACAAGAAAATAAGTGTAGGACTCTGGTAACTTTGATTTTGCCAAGTCCATACCATCGACTTTTTCTCTGCCTAAATGTGATTCCCTTAAGAAACAGTTTAAAAGAACAGAAATCCAGCATCATAACCGATTCTGAACTCTTAGATGGTTTTAGAGATTGCAAATTGAATTTTAATCTTACGTGAGGGTACCTATAAGTCATACACTTTGACGAAAAAGTTCCTTTATATAAAACTGTTATTTATTTACAATTAATATGCTAATAGAAAAACTTCGGCCCTAAATATTCATGAGCGGCAGCTGTGAAGGGACAAGAAAGCAAATTTTAATCAAGTTCAAAACAGAAGCGCCAGTGGAAATATAAAATAACCGCTTAGGTAGAATATTGCCTAATGGCACTTTTCTTTAGCACTTTGGAACAATGACTTTCCGTGGAGTGCAAGTTCCATTATTGTTTTTAATGTTTTATGTTGATGTTCAGATGCGAAACACTTACTGAAATATCAGCTCTGAACATTACCTAAGATCTTGTGTTCCTTTTAGTAGCCCCCCCCCCCCCTTTGCACTGAAACCGTGGTCTAGTTTTAAACTGTTGTTTAATGGCGACGAATGTCACACCCAGGATCATCTCATTTCCCCAGAAATGAATACCACGTCCTGAACAGTACCTTTCCACGGTGGTGCTCGCATTGCCTTTTGTCCGGAGTCGCCAGTTCTGTGATGTCAGTCTTGTTGAAGAACTGTTCGAAATAACCAAACTGTCGAATAAATTAGTCGCCCTCTCCCCCACCCCCACCCCTACCTCCTGGAGAGATCACTCTACCACCACGAAACTTTGCTTACAACTTCGATAATGGCCTCATGTAGGCGTGAAAGATTGTTTACATCTATCTTCAGTTTAAATGGTTCAAATGGCTCTGAGCACTATGGGACTTAACATCTGTGGTCATCAGTCCCATAGAACTTAGAACTACTTAAACCGAACTAACCTAAGGACATCACACACATCCATGCCCGAGACACAATTCGAACCTGCGACCGTAGCAGTACCGCGGTTCCGGACTGAGCGCCTGAATCGCTAGACCACCGCGGCCGGCTATCTTCAGTTATTCCATAGCCAGCTATATCCGCTGATTGATGACTGGATCCAGTAGTACTACCTAATTGCGATAACGTTAACTGCTGCGTCTGACCCACTAGTCCAAAGAATTCCAAACATGTTCTGTTGGATTCAAATCGGATGATTTACCGCATCAGTTGAGGTGTGAATAGTGTGCGTGAGTGTTAGTTAAACCAGAAACCTATGTGTGTAATCTTGCGAATAAGGCAGTCATCTTGGAAGGTGGGAGTGTTCATGGCAATCTCATAATGAAGAAATAGAAAGGAGGACAAGACCTGGCCGTCGAGAATGCTGAAATAAGTATCCTGCTTCGTAATGAATTTCACGTAAATACAGGGTGTTTCAAAAATGACCGGTATATTTGAAACGGCAATAAAAACTAAACGAGCAGCGATAGAAATACACCGTTTGTTGCAATATGCTTGGGACAACAGTACATTTTCAGGCGGACAAACTTTCGAAATTACAGTAGTTACCATTTTCAACAACAGATGGCGCTGCAAGTCATGTGAAAGATATAGAAGACAACGCAGTCTGTGGGTGCGCCATTCTGTACGTAGTCTTTCTGCTGTAAGCGTGTGCTGTTCACAACGTGCAAGTGTGCTGTGGACAACATGGTTTATTCCTTAGAACAGAGGATTTTTCTGGTGTTGGAATTCCACCGCTTAGAACACAGTGTTGTTGCAACAAGACGAAGTTTTCAACGGAGGTTTAATGTAACCACAGGACCGAAAAGCGATACAATAAAGGATCTGTTTGAAAAATTTCAACGGACTGGGAACGTGACGGATGAACGTGCTGGAAAGGTAGGACGACCACGTACGGCAACCACAGAGGGCAACGCGCAGCTAGTGCAGCAGGTGATCCAACAGCGGCCTCGGGTTTCCGTTCGCCGTGTTGCAGCTGCGGTCCAAATGACGCCATCGTCCATGTATCGTCTCAAGTGCCAGAGTTTACACCTCTATCCATATAAAATTCAAACGCGGCAACCCCTCAGCGCCGCTACCATTGCTGCACGAGAGACATTCGCTAACGATATAGTGCACAGGATTGATGACGGCGATATGCATGTGGGCAGCATTTGGTTTACTGACGAAGCTTATTTTTACCTGGACGGCTTCGTCAATAAACAGAACTGGCGCATATGGGGAACCGAAAAGCCCCATGTTGCAGTCCCATCGTCCCTGCATCCTCAAAAAGTACTGGTCTGGGCCGCCATTTCTTCCAAAGGAATCATTGGCCCATTTTTCAGATCCGAAACGATTACTGCATCACGCTATCTGGACATTCTTCGTGAATTTGTGGCGGTACAAACTGCCTTAGACAACATGCGAACACCTCGTGGTTTATGCAAGATGGTGCCCAGCCAAATCGCACGGCCGACGTCTTTAATTTCCTGAATGCATATTTCGATGATCGTGTGACTGCTTTGGGCTATCCGAAACATACAGGAGGCGGCGTAGATTGGTCTCCCTATTCGCCAGACATGAACCCCTGTGACTTCTTTCTGTGGGGACACTTCAAAGACCAGGTGTGCCGCCAAAATCCAGAAACAATTGAACAGCTGAAGCAGTACATCTCATCTGCATGTGAAGCCATTCCGCCAGACACGTTGTCAAAGGTTTCGGGTAATTTCATTCAGAGATTACGCCATATTATTGCTACGCATGGTGGATATGTGGAAAATATCGTACTATAGATTTTCCCAGACCGCAGCGCCATCTGTTGTTGACAATTGTAACTACTGTAATTTCGAAAGTTTGTCTGCCTGAAAATGTACTGTTGTCCCAAGCATATTGCAACAAATGGTGTATTGCTATCGCTGCTCGTTTAGTTTGTATTGCCGTTTCAAATATACCGGTCATTTTTGAAACACCCTGTAAATGGGCCCGAAACATGACACAAACAACACATGCAAAACAGCTCAGAACCACTTACGGCCTGAATTGCGCCCTCCACATATTGCGGGTTCTCATCGAGCCATTGGCAAACTCGATTCCTTGCGCCAGAGGCTAAATTGCTATTTGTCGGACCGTATTACACATCTCCAGTTAGCAGCCGTCCAGCTTCTGCGTTTGTTTAGACTACTGAAGACGTGCATCCTTGTGTGTCGTTGTCAGCAAGAGGTTACCCGACGACAAAAGCGTATATTACACGCAGTTTCCTTCGTATTGTTCTTTCAGAAACTGGTTGATATGCAGCTGCTTTGATTCACAGCAGAGAATTTGAAACTGGCTGTCATTAGCATGACGTGACACTCGTCTCCGATTCCTTTCGCTTAGCATCCTTCTATGACAACTATTGTCACGCCTACATGGTTGCGACCGGTACACTATTCCTTGCGGACATATTCAGCAGTCCGCGTGGATACACCGGCAAATGGGACAACTTCAGGGGCGTTGTGACCATGGTCACTATACTGTAAGTTACACAGTATAGTGGTAATGGTGATAATACAATGGTGAGACTTATCTCGGAAAGTTATATGTACGTAATACAATGCATTACAATTGATTCTTCAGTCAATTTTTGGAATGCGCGTACTTCAATAAAGAGTACAGTATCTTTTCTTACCAAGCCCTTGTACAGTGAATTTATGAGTATTTCGTAAATGAGGAAAATTCTTCCGACATCTTTTATAGCCATGGTGTTGTACCCCTTCTTCCTTGCCCGTGTCGCCTAGGTTTTGAAATAATGAACATTTTTTCTCAGCATTGCTTAATAAGAAAGAACAAACTTAATTTTCTTTCTTTTGCAAGTGTATTCTTGATATACATGCACCAGCGATACGTTACAGCTGATACGCTTTTTCACATACGTGATAAATTAACTTCTACTTACTATTCATATTAGAGCTTTTTTAATTAGCAACTTCCATTATGTTCGTGAGAATAAGCTCAAACTGCATAATATAAAGTCCGTAATAGTTCATATGATACAACGTCTTGTAATGTGGAGTAAGCTAAGATGTATAATTCTAATAATAATTACTCCTTGACACAAAACTTTTATGATCAAAGTACGTATAACATTTTTGAGATTTAATAAAAGTAAATTTTATAATTATTATTATTATAACGATTGTTTCCCTTTAGGAGAGATTGAACTTGAATTATAATTTCATCTCCGGACGTTTTTCTTCTATGTTTCCCAAAATCTCTTCATCCTCTCAGAATCCTCCTTCTTCCGTTCTTCTGTGCATTTTTTACCAGTCTGGCGCGATGTTCTTTCCTCAAACTACACACTTGTGATTTTATTCCGGCACTCAGTGGGGTTTTCTAGATTTTTTGATGTTGATCTGCTGCAGATCCATCTGGTCTTCTTTCAGCCATTCTATGCTGCATTTACTCTTTGCTATAATACTGAAAAGTTTTCTTCCTGTTCTAGAGTTTCCCATGCTGTAGATAGGTGGATAATATTTGGCTCGGCGTTTTCTGATTTCGTCTGTGACTCTGCAGGTCTTTATGAAGAGCTCGTTTTGTGGTCTCTTCATCCAAATGCCGTTTTTGTTGATTGACCCCGTAAATCTTCCTGAATTTCTATCTCCCAAATTTCTGAATGACCATCAATCACTATTGTTTCAGAATCACTGTTCTACAGTGCCTTAATTTTGGGTCTGTCGAAATGCACTTCTTGTTGTAATGCATCCATGTTAGCTTGTAGGTCTTCTGGAGCTTGGTGATTCTTTGTTCATTGGCGATTCGGTTTAATCCTGAGGACTGTATAGTTTCTCCGAGGTATTTAAAATGGTAGATTTCTGCAATTTTACCATGTTGTGTGATTAAAGGGGACTTATTTTCTCGCTGTCTAAAAATGGTTCTAACGGCTCTGAGCACTACGAGGCATAACATCTGTGGTCATCAGTCCCCTAGAACTTAGAACTACTTAAATCTAACTAACCTAAGGACATCACACACATCCATGCCCGAGGCATGATTCGAACCTGCGGCCGTAGCAGTCGCGCGGTTCCGGACTGAGCGCCTGAACCGCTAGACCACCGCGGCCGGCCTCGCTGTCTTTCCATGTGTTTGGTGTTTTCATAAGATATCTGTAGTCCTGTTTTTCGTGAAATTTCATGTAGTTTTTTCCACTGCGTGAATCGCTTCTGTTCTGTTATTGGTGATAATTGCAGTATCGTCAGCGAAAGCAAGGCACTTGCCTTTAATTCGGTTCTGTTTTTTGATACCAATTTCAATGCCGTTTAGACTAGATGCCCATTCCCTGATCATGTTTTCTAGAGCAATATTGAAAATCATTGGTGTAAGTCGTCCCCCTGTCGGACTCCAGTTTTTATTTCGAAGGGTTCTGATATTTCGCGCATGAATTTCAGTTTGGATGTTGCTTCTGCAAGTATCTCTTCTGTGATTTTTCGTGTCTTTCGATCGATCCCAAATTCTTTCATCATTTTAAACAGGCTTTCAAAGTCCACTGAATCGTAATCTTTTCTGAAGTCGATGAATGTAATTACTGAGTTTCTGCATTTCCTCATCTGTAATATCGTCTTTAAGCACCAGATCTATTCCGCACATGATCGTCCTTTCCTGAATCCGGCCTGGTATTCACCAATTAGTGGATCTGCTTGGGATTCTATCGTGTTTAAAAGTGTTTTGGAAAGGATTTTGTGAGCGGGTAGGAGCAGGGAAATTCCTCTGTAATTGTTGATGTCTGTCTCATCGCCCTTTTTATGTATCGAACAAATTAGAGCGCATTTCCAGTCCTCTGGTATTTGCTCCGTCATCCATATGTCTGATATTACATGATGTAATTTCTGCATAAGTACAGTATCGTTTAGTTTTCAGAATTCAGCAATGATCCCATCTTCTCCTGGTGCTTTGTTATTTTTCAACTGTTTGACTATCTCCATAATTTTTTTGAGATCCAGGGCATGTGAGTCTGGGTGTGTGAATACTGGAGAAGAGAATACAAGTTTTTCTTGGGGTGATTCGCAGTTGAGGAGGGAACTGAAATATTGGGCTAAGATTTTGCAGTTATTTTTCGTGTTAGTTTCCAAAGAGCCATGGGTTTTTAGAAGCACAAACTAGGCGCTTGTTATACCTGTAAGTTTTCTCTGAAAGTCTTATAAAATTTCTTGTATTATTTTTGATGAAATCTTGCTGGATTACGCAGAGTCTGTTGTCATATCCCCGTTTTCCTTTTCTAATTATTTTTGAAGTCTGTTTTTGGGTATTAAGAAAGATCTCACGGTTTTCTTCAATTTTGTGACTGCTAAATTTTTTCCACGCAGTTTTCGGTTGTCGGCTGCCAGATCGCAGGTTGCGTTCCACCAGTGATGTTTCCTGGTGCGAGGATTCATCCTAATTTCATGGCTTCCTGAATTTCCTCTGTTAGTTTCTTCCACTCTGTTGATTTTTCCAGATTGATTTGCATGATGATTTTTCTTTGTTGAGTTTTAGATATTCCGGATCTGCTTTGGTACTTTTAGGTGGCACTTTTGATATTCTGTTGGGTTGGAATTTTGTTTTTATTTGGAGAAGATGATGATCTGATTCAAAGACACCTTTGTGGATTCTGACTATTAGAATTTCTTTTATGTTTTCCTTGGAAATTGCGACATGGTCAATTTGGTATTCGCCCTGTCTAAGACTGGGTGACCCCCATGTGATTAATTTATGTACAGGTTTTTGAAATTGGGTATTCATGATTTTAATTCCAATGTTTCTGCAGAATTCGATTGGTTTTTCACCATTCTTGTTGGTACGTATGTGTTTGGTATGGGAGCCAGTGGTATCCCTGAATTTTTTCCCTTGCCTAACTGAGGGTAAAAATAAGATTTTCACATGGTGCCTTGGTATTTTATTTGTGCTTCTTCTAGTGTGATAAAGTGGGTTTGAGCACTATGGGACTTAACTGCTGCAGTCATCAGTCCCCTAGCACTTATAACTACTTAAACCTAACTAACCTAAGGACATCACACACATCCATGCCCGAGGCAAGATTCGAACCTGCGACCGTAGTGGTCGCACGGCTCCAGACTGTAGCGCCTAGAACCGCTCGGCCACTCCGGCCGGCATTTCTTCTAGTGTTTCGCGGAAATTGTCCACTGTTTCAGGGTCGATTCTACTGTGGTGTTTTGTGGGGGCGTGCACATTGATAAAGTGTAGGCTTTATTAGCTGATTATACTGAAAGCAGGGAGATTAGGGAGACTCTTTCTTTGGGAGACGTGAATTCAATAACTGAGTCGACTACGGAAGTGTGTACGGTGAATCCAGTTCCGAAAAGCGGTATTATGGCTCTTACTTTTATGGCAGGTTTGTCCTTGTAGATTCTGTAATTCTCTGCGTTAAAATGTCCTTCATCCATGAATCTTGTCTCATGCTCTGCAGTGATTTTCAAGTCAAATTTTCCTATTGCGTTGTTGAGTTGCTATAATTTTCCTGTTTTAGTGAGGGTGTTCACATTAATTGTGCCAATAAGGTTTCTACGTTTCATTTCGAGAGCGTGGGAAGTCTTTGAGAAGCTCCGATTCTTCTCCGCATTATATCCCTGAACCCCCAGAATCCGATGATCAAGTGAATCCAGTCTATCGACTGGTGCCTGGGATAGTTCATGCGTTCAATTTGAATTTTGGTTTTTGTGGTGACCTCTGTTGAGACCAAAGGTATACGACTCGATTTTTGAGTTCGAGAAGATTTTATTGCAGCCGCCTCAACTAGAGGAACAGACCGCCAGATGCCTCTGGCCGCCAGATGCTGAACAGACGCCATTGGGCTTGGTTATTGTGTTGGTTTTTAGTCCACCCTGGGTATTTCATTTCCCCAGAACCACCTATATCTAGGAAGCTTTGCCCTATCAAACAGCTGGAGAGGCGCCCCTATGGGGGTACCAAAAACCGCACATGGGAAATTTTAAAATATTATTAGTCTTTTTTTTCTTTTGTTGCATACTTATTACTGACTGACCTTTTTGTTTTCTTCGAAAAGAATTATATAGTTTTGGACGGTAGCCTTTGGCAGACATTGTGCGATTAAACGATACTCTGTAGCACGTCCAAACACGATAGCTTCTTTTTGTCATTCTGTCACCTCTCCTCATTGGCCAAACTCACTGACTTGTTAAAGGATTTCATCTTTATGTCAAAATCTTATGCTTGTTAGTGGGTTAATGTCGAAATTGCGTGACAAAATAAAATTTTACAGATGAAATCCTTTAACAAATTTATAGAAGCTGTGGAGCCATACTACAAGAAAATAATTCATTAATTTGATTCAATACACCCAAGTGAACATTTTAAATGTTCAGAAATCCAAAATTGTGCACTTCACAAAACAAAAAAGACTTTGTGTCCGCTGATTATTATCAATGTGTCACAGCTGGAATCTGTCAGCTCAAACAAATATTTTGGTGTAACACTTCATAGTAATATGACGTGGAATGATGACTTAGGCTCCGACGTGAGTTAGGAAGATGGCAGACTTCGGGTTATTGATCGAATACTGGGGAAATCCAGTTAGTCTACAAAGGATATCGCTTACAAATGACTCGTGCGACCCATACTGGTATATTGTGGGACCCATACCAACAGGACTAACTGGAGATATCTAACGTATACAGGGAAGGGCAGCACGAATGGTGACAGGTTTGTTTAAACCCTGTGAGGATGTCACAAATCCTGAAGAAACTGAAGTGGTAGACTCTTGAAGATAGACGTAAACTATCCCGAGAAAGCCTACTGACACAATATCGAGACACAGCTTTAAACGAGGGCTTTAACAATATAGTACGACACCCAATGCATAGCTCCATGTAGGGATCGTGAGGACAATATTAGATTAATTACAACACGCACGAAGACATTTAAATATTTTCCCCGCGCCACGTAAACGAATGGAACGGGAAGAAACTCTAATAACTGGTACAATGGGTCGTACCCTCTGCCACACACTTCACAGTGGTTTGCAGAGTATACTTTTGAACGTAGATGTAGATGCAGACTAGCACATACTAGCACATACATTTCACTGCCTTGTGTCAGCAGTAGGGGTCACATGCCCCATGATACCTGTTTCAAACCAATTAGAGCGCTCCAAAGCAACCAGTCTGCTCCTTTAACGGTGCGACTAATATTCTGTCCAATGAGATTAGATACAATATACCACAGAAGGATTCCTCACGTTTGTTTCCACCAGGGACAGCTTGCTCCTCGACCGGATTGATGAGATTCACAATAGGAGGAAGGGCAGCATGGGTTATAGGTTTTTAATCTGTTTACTGCAGATCGGTTTCAGCTACTGTGTAGCTATCTTCATTGTTACATGAATACAATAACATAATGTGAATCAGGCATTAAAATATAAATGCAAACTTACCACAAAGAGGCAAATTTGCCTACCGTTATATCCAAGACATGATGACTCATCGTAAATATAATAACACATACCACAACATGACATTACAGATAACATTATAGTTAAACCGAGCTTGTTGCTTGCATTTCAATGCAACTAACCTGGGAACGTGAAATCGATAGTATCTAGCATCCTCTTTATTACTGACTTTCCTATTGCACACCGTATTTATGTCTTACGAAAAATGTTTAACAAATAAAATGTAATAAAAATAAACAAAATTACTATGGCGTCTATAAATACTAAAATACATTCAGTAATTATGTTAAAACAGGAACAAAGACAACACTTGCAAGTGGCGCAAATTAAAATACTATGAAAATGTCTTAGAATCTAAAATCAATACTAATATTGAAAATAAGTTATACATTACGGATACACACCTCACGCTGAGTGCATAATTATCTCTTCCAAAAGGGTTTTCATTACGAAAAGTAACTTACCTGGTTGTCAAGTATAGTGTTACGATGTCAAGTAAATTGCAAACTGCAAAATATCTCATAAAAACTCTTCATTGTTTTTTTATAGAGACATATGTTGGTTTGGTATTAATGATACAGAGACATGCACTATCAGTCGCTGCCGGGAAACCGGCTAGGTTCATGAGCTATAAAACTTATTCTGACTTAATGAGCTGTCGCACCTCATTACATAGAGCCATACTTGAGAGCTTTATGCCTCTTTTTTTTTAGTAATAAAATGGCTTTCGAAAAGGTCCAAAAATTTGGTTCCTCTAATTGAAAAATGTGACTAGGGGAGATCTCTAATATCACAATATCTTCATTTCCTTCAGGAGATACAAAAACCTGCCCTTATCCCCTGTGCGCAGCAGCAACTTCAGTTGTGAAATCAGATTAGGAGCACCATGATCGGTGTCAACAAGATGGGTACAAAAATTTGATTTTTCAACCATAACCCTCATATCCAGTTTCACATGCTCACGAAATCTAATCTCAAGCCTCCCCCCAGTATGCTCTATGAATTGCAATCGGAACATCGTAATTTGTGTACTTCTGATTCAGGACAAAATTAGTTTAATGTGTACAATTAGCTTTGAGATCGTAACACTGGTTTGTATTCGACAAGTATATAAGTTACTTTTGATAATGTAAGACAGTTTAGAAGAGATAATTATGTACTCAGCATTCTATATGTATCCATAATCTCTAACTTGTTTTTAATTTTAGTATTGGTTTTCATCATTTTGTTTTGCAGCTCCTTGTATTGGCCGTGTTTGCAGTTAAAATTGTTGGATGGGAGGTCCGCCAGTTATGCAAAACACCGTTTTTTCTCAGTACCCAAACATGTTTCGGCACCACTGAGCCATCATCACTGATGATGGCACAGTGGTGCCGAAACATGTTGTTTTGCACAACTGGTGGACCTCACATCCAACGATATTAGTATTGGTTTTAGATTTTTAAAATGTTAGTAGTGTTTTAATTTGCGCCACCTACAAGTGAATTCTTCCTTTTTGTTTTAGCATAGTTACTGTATTCATTTTAGTATTTAACGACATTTACGTTTTTTTTGTTTTTTTTTTTTTACATTTTACCTTTTAAATACGAGGGGCGTTCAGTAAGTAATGCAGCACCTTTTGATCAAAGCAGGTTGGTTTTATTCGGTATTCCAATACATCATTCCCCACTCTTGTGGCTAAAAAATCCTATTTTTTCAGAATAATTTATGTTGAATGCGTCGGCCTTAACCACCTTCTTCGAGGACCTGTATGTCCGTGTGGTAGCTATTTATTGACGTCGGAGTCAACGTCTTGCTGCATCGTTCATCGTTCATTGGGCTATACAGATGGAAGTCGGAAGGTACGAGATCACGTCTGTAGGGTGGACGAGGAAGAACAGTTCAGTGAAGATTTGTGAGTTGCCTTGTGCTGGAGAACGAGAAATTCTCTTGTATTTTTGTGGCGGCGTACACGCTTTAGTCGTTTCTTCATTTCAGACTACATTATTGCACCTTGAAGGAGGACATAAAGCAGAATAACTCCTTTAGCACCCGAGAAGACCGTCGCCAATACTATACCAACTGAGGGTGCGGCTTTCAACTTTCTTCGGAGAAGAGGTGAAGGGCGCCACTCCGTGGATAGCTATTTTCTTTTTGGTTCGAAATGGTGAACCCATGTTTCATCGCGTGTGACAATGTACGATATAAAAATTGTCACGATCAGCATCGTAACGTGCAAGAAATTCCGCACAAATAGTCCTTCGTTGCTCTTTCTCGTCTTCTGTTAGGCGGTGAGGAATCCATTGAGCACACGAGCACACACCTTTGACTTCCGCAACTCGTGGAGAAATATGTCAGCACTACCAACAGAGACGTCGAGTTGTGCGGCGAGGTGTTTGATTGTGATCCGTCGATCATCTCGAATGAGAGTGTCCGCACGTTCTAACATTGCAGGAGTCAGTTGTTTGGCAGGCCGGCACACGAGAGGTCGGACAGGTTGCGGTGATGACAGACGCCTCACGCAACGAGTCACCGTGCTTTTGTTCACTGCCAGGTCTCCGTAGACATTCTGCAACCGCCTATGAATATCTGAGAGGCTCTGGTTTGCCGCCTAAGAAATCCAGTGAGAGCTCTCTGCCTGCAACGCATCTCCGTTACAAACGCCGTTTTGAAAGCTACGTATCGAAACATCATGAAACTCTATGGACTGAAGCGAGAATATTCCACGACGTTCCACAACGAATTCCGCACTTTTGAACAGAAAGTGGACGAGAAAATAAAATGTTGCATTACTTATTAAACGCCACTTGTGCACCTTATTTTAAATAGAAAGAAAATGTAGACCACTAATGACAGTAATAAAAGGGGCCGATAGTTACTATCAACGTAAACATGCTGAGGTTAACTGCATGAAAATGCAAGCACAAAGCTCAGTTTAAACGTTGTTTGTTACCTGCAATTTCAAGTGGTACTACGTGCTATTATATTTACAATGAGTCATCATGACTTGGATATAATGGTATGTAAATTTACGTTCTTAAAAGCTGATTATTTGTGATATGGTAACTTTTATATTTTAAAGCTTCATTCTCATTATGTTCTTGTATTCATTTACATGAACGTCTGGTGTCTGTTCTTTCGGACATTTTGGAAAGAACATACAACACGCGGAATCCGCAGCTGTGACACATATTACGTGAACTGAAGGCGAAGGGAGGAGAAAGAATGGAAATATTCATGTCTGCTAATAGGGGCTTTATGCAGATTCAGCGGCGACAAGTGAAAATGTTTGTCAGGCCGGGACTTGAACCCGGGATCTCCTGCATTCTAGGCAGTTGCGTTAACCTTTTATTCATGTAGAGCTGAAGATGGTTACACAGTAGCTGAAATGGACCTGCAGGTAAACAGATTAAAAATTTACAACTGGTGCTGCCCTCTCTCCTATCGTGAACCGCATACATTTGACTGGAGAATTTTGAAGAGCTAACCGGCGGGCTTCACGCGTCGCTGCAACTGCGTGGTGCCTCGCTCTGGTCTTTGACGTGTCAGAACAGGCAACACAGCAGAGGCGGATATGACGGGACTCGGGCAGTAATGAATCAGGTGCACGCGGTCGCCGCTGCTGCCGCCACTGCCGCGCGCGCAGGACAACGGCACACCGCGGAGCGCGGAATAATTCAGCGCAGCATTTAACATGCTCCCGGCCGCGCTGCTAATCAAAATTAAATCGCAGGGACTACCTGCCCTGCACCTGCGGGATGGCTCACTGGCAGGTGGGTAGGGGGGCGGTCACACCAGTAATGCACACGCCTCTGCATTCACGTGGGCTTACGCGTTGCCTCTCCACGTCGCTTCCCGTTCCATAACTTGACAGGAAATTGGAAATCCTCACGATGAAAGTAAAGTTCTTCTCTTCAGCTATAGAACCTTTGGGAAACTAATTTATGTTAGTTACATTAATGACGCAATAAATGACATATGGTTGCAAACTTTCCAATTTATAACAAATGGGACGGTTATGTGCGCCAACAGCTGGTATCTAAAGGAACAACATTCATTTCCGCTAAGGAATATATATATATATATATATATATATATATATATATATATATATATATATATATATATATATAAGTTTAGACAAGAAGAGAATAGAAGCTTTCGAAATGTGATGCTACAGAAGAATGCTGAAGATTAGATGGGTAGATCACATAACTAATGAGTTTTAATCTGCCAGGAAGTTTCATATCAGCGCACACTCCGCTGCAGAGTGAAAATCTCATTCTGGAAACATCCCCCAGGCTGTGGCTAAGCCATGTCTCCGCAATATCCTTTGTTTCAGGAGTGTTAGTTCTGCAAGGTTCGCAGGAGAGCTTCTGTAAAGTTTGGAAGGTAGGAGACGAGGTACTGGCAGAAGTAGAGCTGTGAGTACCGGGCGTGAGTCGTGCTTCGATAGCTCAGTTGGTAGAGCACCTGCCCGCGAAAGGCAAAGGTCCCGAGTTCGAGTCTCGGTCGGGCACACAGCTTTAATCTGCCAGGAAGTTTCACTTTTTTTGTTCTTTGCTCCTGAGACCTGAGCATATTTCGTGTTGCCACATGGAACACTGAGTGAAACGCACTCATTTTTTCCCATGATTGTTTCGAGAAAAATGTTTTAAGCAAATGGAGCACTCCCCATTCATCTTCATTATCCGCGCTTCCACTTGAATCTTGGTATGGGACATCACAGCCGTCATCAGAGTCACTGGATATTTCTAGTTTTGTTTTCTTTTTTAACGGGTTCTTTATCTTTCTTGGCAATGTTTTCGGAATTAGATCTCACATTACAATTGGTATTCTGTTGAGATTCTTGTAGTTTCATCTTGTAACGTGAGCGTGCAATAAGAGAAACACTGCCTCGCCGCTTAGATGAAGATGAATGGACAACAGGCAACCCTGCGATATCTCTTGGGCTAACTGCTGTTAACTGTGGCATCTGTGTGCTGCTTGAAGGTTGAGCGGCTGGAAAGATCGGTTGTATAGCTGTGCTTGTTGAGGATTGATTTTTTTGCATGTGGGCCAGGAGCAGAGGAGGCGACAGCAATCGCCGTAAAGTCTTCTGGACCAAACACATTCTGGTTGTAAGACATAACCCCGGTTTTCTTAAAACCATTCATGGCAATTTTTACAATCGTTGCCTTTTCATTGGCTTCATTGAATAGTTGTGCAATCTTGAGGTTACGAACAAACCTACCAGAATAGTTAGACAGTCGATTTTCTATCAATTTTCTGTTGCCTGCGCATAAAATATTTTAAAAGCAAACATGAACGACACATGGAGAGGCTGCAGTTTTGAAGTGGAGTGAGGAGGCAACCGGACTACGGCAACATCATTATCACGAGAAATGTTAATAACATTTACATTGCGAGAATGTGAGTAGTGTCCGACCAGTATAAACACAATAGGATCTTCCTTTTATGGCTTTACAATCGAAATGAAATGTCAAAACCATTTTTCAAAAAGATCACTTGTGATCCACCCAGACTCATTCGCTGCTTCTATTGACCCAGGTAGAGCTTCATCCATTAGTTCGTTCTGCATCAGCTTTCTGGGAAAAATTATAAGAGGAGGCAAAAACGTACCTGATGCCGACATGCACAAAGCAACCGTCACTAGTGCACCTCTCTCTGCAGACGAGAGTTGGTGCACAGACTTCTTCATTTTGATACATTACTGGCCATTAAAATTGCTACACCACGAAGATGACGTGCTACAGACGCGAAATTTAACCGACAGGAAAAAAAATGCAAATGATTAGTTTTTCAGAGCATTCACACAAGGTTGGCGCCTGTGACGACACCTACAACGTGCTGACATGAGGAACGTTTCCAACCGATTTCTCATACACAAACAGCATTTGACCGGCGTTGTCTGATAAAACGTTGTTGTTATGCCTCGTGTAAGGAGGACAAATGTGTACCATAACGTTTCCGACTTTGATAACGGTCGGATTGTAGCCTATCGCGATTGCGGTTTATCGTATCGCGACATTGCTGCTCGCGTTGGTCGAGATCCATTGACTATTACCAGAATATGGAATCGGTGGGTTCAGGAGGGTAATACGGAACGCCGTGCTGGATCCCAACGGCCTCGTATCACTAGCAGTCGAGATGACAGACATCTTATCCGCATGGCTGTAACGGATCGTGCAGCCACGTCTCGATCCCTGAGTCAACAGATGGGGACGTTTGCAAGACAACAACCATCTGCATGAACAGTTCGACGACGTTTGCAGCAGCATGGACTATCATCTCGGAGACCATGGCTGCGGTTACCGTTGACGCTGCATCACAGAAAGGAGCGCCTGCGATGGTGTACTCAACGACGAACCTGGGTGCAAGAATGGCAAAACGTCATTTTTTCGTATAAATCCAGGCTCTGTGTACAGCATCATGATGGTCGCATCCGTGTTTGGCGACAACGCGGTGAACGCACACTGGAAGCATGTATTCGTCATCGCCATACTGGCGTATCACCCGGCGTGATCGTATGGGGTGCCACTGGTTATACGTTTCGGTCACCTCTTGTTCGCATTGACGGCACTTTGAACAGCGGACATTACATTTCGCATGTGTCTTATTGTAGGGACATGGAGAAAAATTTATATGGCTTTACTCTGAATGATCTTAGGCGAATGGCCTAACCTAACCTAACCTGACCTACCCCAACCTAACCTAAACTTTTGACAAATTAGAATACGTTTTCTCAAACTGCCGCGCAGAGGATCTATGAAACTTTCACAACTATTTGGTGTCCATGAGCACAACTCACGAAAAATATTACCGATGGCGTCCCTACCGACAGAACAGAGAACCTTAGGGGGACAAATCAGGCACAGAGACAAAATTCGGCGCCGTTATCTTATGGGTTGAGAGATATTATACTGCGAGAACAATTTGACAGAGCGTTGGATGATCTAAGTCGAAAGAAGGCCCATAGAGCAGTCGACATCCCCTCAGAATTATTGAGATCCTTAAGAGAGCCAGCCGTGGAAAAACCAACTCACCTGGTATACAAGATATGTGAGTAAAGCAAACTACTGCCAGACTTCAAGAAGAACGTCTGGCCTCGGGGAAACTCAGTAAGGGTACTGGAGAAATGTAAGAACACGAAAGATAATACAGACTCTAAAAATGTTCAAATGTGTCTGAAATCTTATGGGACTTAACTGCTAAGGTCATCGGTCCCTAAGTTTACACACTACTTAACCTAAATTATCCTAAGGACAAACACACACACATGCCCGTAGGAGGACTCCAATCTCCGCCGGGACCAGCCGCACAGTCCATGACTGCAGCGACCCAGACCGCTCGGCTAATCCCGCGCGGCTTATACAGACTCTACGATTTACGTTAGAAAAAAGGTTACCTACATAGCATGTGCAAATGTAGTGGAAGCTTTCGACGATGTTAACTGGAATAGACTTCTTGAAACGCTAACGTATCAGGGGTAAAATAAACTTTGATTATAAATTGTAAAGAAAGCAACTATAGTCATAAGAGTTGAAAGGCTTGAAAGAAAAACAGTGACTGAGAAAAGTGTGAGACAGAGTTTTTGCCTATCCCCGACGTTATTCAGTTCACTCATTGAGCAAGCAGGGAAGGAAATCTGAAGAAATTTGGAGAGGGATTTAAATTTCAGTAAAATACAAATAAAAACTTAGAGTTGGCCGATGACACTGTAATTATTTTAGAGACAACAAAGCACTGGGTAGATCGTTTGAACTGAATGGATAGTGTCTTGAAAAGAGGTCATAAGATGTGCTTCAACGAAAGATAAACACGGGTTACGGAATGAGGTAGAATTAAATCTGGTAATGCTAGGTTGATAGGACACATCCCGAGACATCCAGGGATCGTTTAGTTGGTAATGGAGAGAGGTGTAGAAGGTAAAGATTGTAGTCGAAGACCACAGGTTGAACACAACAAGTCGATTCAGAAGAATGTAGGTTGCAGTAGATATTCGGAGGTGAAGAGACTTACACAGGATCGAGTAGGTGGATAACTGCATCAAAAAATTCTTCAGACTCAAGACCACAACAATTCAATATCTGTTCTGGACCACAGCTGGATTGATTGCAGTGAATTACATCCTGTCGTTGCTTTGATACAAACGGAACATTAGCAGCTATCGTTGATGGTGCAGAGCATGCCAGAAGAAATACAAACATCCCTACATACTTTTGAACCGGATTTACTTTTAAGCAAAAATTCCCAAGTTTTACACCGAATATGTACGTCAGAATGGTATGATAATTTGACCTCAAACCTGATGCACGAAACTTAATAACAGATCGTCTGATGATCGCAACTTGGATTGACGTTGTAATATCATGAAAGTTTAACACAAACGTTTGGCGTGATACGTGAAAGTTTTTCCTTCAAGATTTCTTCAAGGAAAGAATTCAGTCTTACAATGTTTAGTTTCCCTAATATCTCCAGCACTCCTTGTCCTGTTGAGTCAGAGATATGCTGGGTTTCTTCGGATGCCTTCATTGTGTTATCATCGTAACCTGCAGATGAAAACAAACACTGGGTGTCCATTCTGATCCTCCGACCGGAGCAACAGCAGAGGAGCCTGCACGAGGGCAACGTTGTCTGGAGAGAGTGTTTGTTCCCACTAATCTACAGGCCCAGCTTTGAAGCCCCCTCAGACACATAGTCAAAAGAAAAATGTGATGAAAATTTTTATAATCTACGATCATTTCTTGAATAAAGAATAACAGCATTGGAGACGCATTTCCTAAGAAGAGTAACTGAATACACATTACAGGATAGCCTCCAGAAAAAAAGAGTAGAGCACTCCGTCTTAAGGCCACGAGTGGCCTACCGGAACCATCCGACCGCCCTGTCATCCTCAGAGGAGGATGCGGATAGGAGAGGCGTGGGGTCAGCACACCGCTCTCCCGGTCGTTATGATGGTATTCTTGACCTAAGCCGCTGCTATTCGGTCGATTAGCTCCTCAATTGGCATCACGAGGCTGAGTGCACCCCGAAAAATGGCAACAGCGCATGGAGGCCTGGATGGTCACCCATCCAAGTGCCGATCACGCCCAACAGCGCGTAATTTCGGTGATCTCACGCGAACCGGTGTATCCACTGCGGCAAGGCCGTTGTCGGCAAAAAAGAGTATAAATTAAATTATCGATGCTCCACCGTACCGATCCAGATATCCTGGAGCATCAAGCCTCCCAGAAAAAATAATTGAACATTGTGTTTAACTGGCTTATCACGTAATATTAAAGAAAGATTTATTTTAATCCACTGTAAGAAGGATTTCTTCACATTGGAATACGTATGATATTTCTGGCGACAGCGCCCTGAGAAAATTTAGCCGTGGCTTTTAACTAACATACAAGAGAATTTTTAAGAAAACATTTCATTAAGTTATCAGAATATCCTCTTTCAAAAAAAAGTTATGCGATAACATTATCCGACAGGAGGAACAATGTTGACGACAGAAAAGAGAGAAGAATTGGGATTGAATGCTTCAGTGAGCAGATTAATGAGTACAGAAAGCCGAAATTAATAGTGAATTATTATCCAGTAGCAGGAAGTTTTTAGGAAAATAGAGGAATAGGGGGAAAGATAACACAAGACAACGTAACAGACAAATGCCTAAGACATACAGGAAAAGGAAGAAGAAGAAGAATATTTTAGAACAACTTGTCCAGTGCATTCATTTGTGTACGAAATACGATTCGCTTGTTGTCTCCCATGGACTCCTAGAGTGTGCTATTTCACACGGTGAAAGAAACATCACTTTTATATTTTCACAGTATGATACCGCAGATGCTGACAGACTGTTTTCTATTACTCTCTATGTTGTGTTTTTGAGCCGATCGAGATGGCTCAGTGATTAATACAGTGATTTTACATGCCGAAGGGGAAGGGATCTACTCGCCCTCACGCCACCGTAAAAAGCTAAGGCGAATATCCGGCTGTTTTCTTGGAAAATGGCACGCCTCTTTGGTTTCATGTTTACTCCAATCTGAACAGGCATTTGTAATGACCTCGTCGTCTTACTTCCTGACTTCCTTGCATACTTGAGGTATAAGTAACAATAGCAGGAACCTACGATCCCACTCCACATTATTCTCCTACCAAGTTAGTCTTCCACTTTAGATCCGTGCACACAGCATAAGTTTTATGGTTTTCGATGGAGTAAAGTTTTCAGATTCTTGTTTCGGATTCCACCCCACTGTAAGAAGTTTCTTCTGATGTATTGTGCCGCGCAGGGTAGCCGCACGGTCTGGGCGCCTTGCCACGGTTCACTCGTCTCCTCCCGTCAGATGTTTCGAGTCCTCCCTCGGGCCTGGGTTGAGTGTTGTCCTTAGCGTAAGTTAGTTTAAGTTAGAATAAGTAGTGTGTCAGCCTAGGAACTAATGATCTCAGCACTTCGGTTCCATAGGAACTTGCCTACCACCTCCTCCTTCTAATGCATTGTTACTCTAAATTTTAAAAGTCCTTAGTATCACCAGTGAGACTGCAAACGTCAGTACCAGTTCAAACAATTGTAGTTCAGCAGAGTATTCTTTGACAGAATGACTTGTGGCTGTTTCCATGAGTGGAGCGTTTTGAATAGCAACAAAAATATCAGTCTATGATACGTGGAATTGCTAGAATGTTAGATTACAAAGGGAGGAGGGGCGGGGGTGATACGTTGTAGAACAAACAAAACATTTGCATATTTTATGGAGGTGGTTTTGTCAGCTTTAAGAAAAGTTAAGAACTGCATTATCCAATACGCAGCTGCATCAGTTCATTTTGTGAGAGACAATCGATTTCGGTGTAGGATCAGACCATCATCGGGTCCAAACACCATCTCAGCTGTGCATTTGCGTGATTGGAATAACAGTTATCAGATGTACATCCTTCCATCACTAACAGTAGCTGTATGTACGTAATAAATATGTCAATTTAACTTTATAGACGTATGTGTGTATATACTGTACAGAGCAGGGCAAAGATTATTCAACACATTATTGAAGTTTGTATATGGTACTACCACGGTTTTCTGGAACGAAAAGACGCTGTAAGCTTTATGAGGTGGTCTAAACATGTTGTACATTTGAGCAAATATTTTCATACAAGCTGAGTTTAACACATACAGAGTAGAATTGTATTATGAGAAGAACATCAAGTACCATACGCGCACGTTTAAAGCAGACTGTAATTTTGGTAACAACACTCTAATGAATAAAGATATGATCAACGACAAATAGCACAATCTACTTTTAGGGTCATATTCATAACAAGCATACTATTCAAAGAAAAGTCGAAGTTGAACAAAACTATTTAAAAAAGCCTCACTGAGCAGTATCTGTTAATATTAGATTCATTAAAATCCGTAAAATATACACAAACTATTTAAATACTGCAGCTATTTGAGATAAGATGAACTGTAATGTAATTATTCAGACTTGCATACAGTAAGGAAGAATAACTACGTAAGATATATCTAGTTATGTTTGCAGTGAGACGTGTTCCTTTCCTGTATCTTCCGTCTGCTGTACGAAAAATTACAGCCAAACACACAAGCATTTATTGATCAATAGCGTTTATTGATGCCGGCCGGGGTGGCCGAGCGGTTCCAGGCTGGAACCGCGCCACCGCTACGGTTGCAGTTTCGAATCCTGCCTCGGGCATGGCTGTGTGTGGTGTCCTTAGGTTAGTTAGGTTTAGGTAGTTCTAAGATCTAAGGGACTGATGACCTCAGACATTGAATCCCATAGTGCTCAGAGCCATTTGAACCATTTATTGATCATCATGTCAAAAATCTTTAGTTACACTAGTTTATTCTCATATCTTACGGCTGTTTTATCAGAAAATAAGCAGATGTTTACATGTCCTTTGGACTTGCTGCCATACTGCGATTCCTAAGAGCTGGCTTTAGTTACACCAGTGATACTGGATACGGTATTGCCAGTCTAGTAATGTACGTCTGTGGTTCGGTGTATGACTAGGTCAGAGAGTATCCAGTACGATATTGAATAATATTTATCGGGCTCTGTTCAGGGCATGAGTATACCACACACAACAATTATTACAAACACATGAATGCATAACGAAGATGGGCCCGATGATGGTTTGATCCTGGACCGAAATCTATCTTCTCTGATAAAATATACTGATTAAGCTGTGTATTGCACACTGAAGTGCTTAAAAAGTTAAAACATAGCAAAACAAAAGACATAAAAAATATAGATTGTCAATCCAGAAAAGAGAACACATTAGCAACCGAGATGACGACCGTAGTGCTACAGACCGACAGACCGACAGCAGCAAGATTCTCGAACACAGAGGCGCGCCTGAGTTACACGAGTATTTTTCTGTGTGTAAGTCAGGCGTTGCTACGAGGCATTTTTCTTGCGTCGGCGTTGTTTTTGTCAACTGTATTGCGTGAAAATAAAGATAACACGTTTTGTAGAAAAAACTGCGAATCGGTTGTGCAAACGTTATTACTGAGAATCGAAAAGTAATCACAGAAATGTTCCAGTGTTTATTCTCCGTTCACAAGATTTGTCCTCACGCATCGTATGTTTTAGGAAGCAGAAACTTTCAGGAACAAAAAAGCACGACGGCAAAGCATTTAAAAACAGATATCACTGGTTTAAAAAAGCGAAACGCGAAGTCTTTCTGAAAACAGAAACCGCTCGCTGACAAAACAGCTCAGGAAAAAATACGCGTATTTCACAACGCCCTTACCGCGGGAGCTCTCGCGACTATATATTTTTACTAAATGTGTTTCCAGGTGCTTCTGGCGAGTATCACAGCGGAGCGGTCAAAGGGTGGCGCCGCGATAATGACGGGAGGGCTTCCGCTGCCGCCGCCCGCATCCCATCCCAGAGAAATGAGAGGGCGCAATCCGCCGACACACAGGCGCCCGCGGCAGCTCTTCTGCCGCTGTAGGTGGCTTCCTTCACCCGCCCTCGTCTGCACAACACAAACGAGTCCCAGTGTTTATCTTTCCCCCAAGCAAACGACGTTATCTATAATTCTTTAAACAACTTGCAGCCTTGCAGCTTTTATCGCTCAAATAATTTTGGTCGCAGTATTAGATGTTCCTGTCAGCAGCTTTGTGAGCTGGATCTCAGTTGCTGATGACGAACTAGCCCCCAGTGTCCATGCTTCGTTGTCATGGCCTTGTGTTATACCATTCAAAATGTCGTCATTTCTTTCCGTATTTTGTCATTCCTATATGTACATATGTGTGTGTGTGTGTGTGTGTGTGTGTGTGTGTGTGCTACGTCCACGGAGATAAAGAACGCCTTCGACAGTTAAGACAGAATAAGATGTTAGACGCCCTGAAGAGAATGAAGATAACAAACAGGTCATGCCATGTCGTGTTGACCGGGGACCTTTTCGACAGAGAGGCTCCGTCCCCGCCGCAGCCACAGTGGTCCACGACCCCACGACGACTACCGCAGTCCACTTCACCGCTCCGCCGCCCCACACCGAACCCAGGCTTATTGTGAGGTTGGGCCCCCGGTGGACTCCCCAGTGAACGTTTCACACTAGTCGATGGTAACCCCAATGTTTTCGTGTAGAGTAATGGAGGTGTAAGCGTACGTGGAGAACTTGTTTCCGCAGCAATCGCCGACGTAGTGTAGCTGAGGCGGAATAAGGGGAACCAGACCACATTTGCCGAGGCAGATGGAAAACCGCCAAAAAACCATCCACAGACTGACCGGCTCACCGGACCGCGACACAAATCCACCGGGCGGAATTGTGCTCGGGACCGGTGCTCCTTCCCGCCCGGAAAGCCGTGCGTTAGACCGCACGGCCAACCGGGTGGGCAACATACAGGTACGGAAATACTACTTAATGCCTACAAGAATTAAGAGTGAAGGCTAGTTCGGTACGAGAAAAATGTGAAGTGGGATCGTAGGTTCCGGCTATTGTTACTTATACCTCAGGTATGCAAGGAAATCGGGAACTAACGTGACGAGGTCATTACAAACATAGTGCAAGTTCAGATCGGAGTAGATACGAAACCAAAGAGGAGTGCCTTTTCCAAGAACACAGCCGGACATCCTTAAAAAGGGAAATGGATAGGTTAAAGTTAGATATAGTGGGAATTAGTGAAGTTCGGTGGCAGGAGGAACAAGACTTTTGGTCAGGTGAATACAGGGTTATAAATACAAAATCAAATAGGGGTAATGAAGGAGTAGGTTTAATAATGAATAAAAAAAATAGGAGTGCGGGTAAGCTACTACAAACAGCATAGTGAACGCATTATTGTGTTCAAGACAGACACAAAGCCCATGCCTACTACAGTAGTACAAATTTATATGACAACTAGCTCTGCAGATAATGAAGAAATTGATGAAATGTATGATGAGATAAAAGAAATTATTCAGGTAGTGAAGGGAAACGAAAATTTAATAGTCATGGGTGACTGGAATTCGTCAGCAGGAAAAGAGAGAGGGAAACATAGTACGTGATTATGGATTGGGGGTAAGAAATGAAAGAGGAAGCCGTCTGGTAGAATTTTGCACAGAGCATAACTTAATCATAGCTAATACTTAGTTCAAGAATCATAAAAGAAGGTTGTATACATGGAAGAATCCTGGAGATACTAAAAGGTATCAGATAGATTATATAATGGTAAGACAGAGATTTAGGAATCAGGTTTTAAATTGTAGGACATTTCCAGGGACAGATGTGGACTCTGACCACAATCTATTGGTTATGACCTGTAGGTTAAAACGGAAGAAACTACAAAAAGGTGGGAATTTATGGACATGGGATCTGCATAATCTGAAAGAACCAGAGGTTGTACAGAGTTTCAAGGAGAGAATAAGGGAACAATTGACAGGAATGGGGGAAAGAAACACAGTAGAAGAAGAATGGGTAGCTCTGAGGGATGTAGTAGTGAAGGCAGCAGAGGATAAAGTAGGTAAAAAGACGAGGGCTGCTAGATATCCTTGGGTAACAGAAGAAATACTGAATTTAATTGATGAAAGGAGAAAATAGAAAAATGCAGTAAATGAAGCAGGCAGAAAGGAGTACAGACGTCTCAAAAATGAGACCGACAGGAAGTGCAAAATGGCTAAGCAGGGATGGCTAGAGGACAAATGTAAGAATGTAGAGGCTTATCTCACTAGGGGTAAGATAGATACTGCCTATAAGAAAATTAAAGAGACCTTTGGACAAAAGAGAACCACTTGTATGAACATCAAGAGCTCAGATGGTAACCCAGTTCTAAGCAAAGAAAGGAAAGCAGAAAGGTGGAAGGAGTATACAGAGGGTCTATACAAGGGCGATGTACTTGAGGACAATATTATGGAAATGGAAGAGGAGGTAGATGAAGATGAAATGGGAGATACGATACTGCGTGAAGAATTTGACAGATCACTGAAAGACCTGAGTCGAAACAAGGCCCCCGGAGTAGATAACATTCCATTAGAACTACTGACAGCCTTGGAAGAGCCAGTTCTGACAAAACTCTACCATCTGGTGAGCAAGATCTATGAAACAAATGAAATACCCTCAGACTTCAAGAAGAATATAATAATTCCAATCCCAAAGAAAGCAGGTGCTGACAGATGTGAAAATTACCGAACCACCAGTTCAATAAACCACAGCTGCAAAATACTAACACGAATTCTTTACAGACGAATGGAAAAACTAGTAGAAGCCGACCTCGGAGAAGATCAGTTTGGATTCCGTAGAAATACTGGAACACGTGAGGCAATACTGACCTTACGCCTTATCTTAGAAGAAAGATTAAGGAAAGGCAAACCTATGTTTCTAGCATTTGTAGACTTAGAGAAAGCTTTTGACGATGTTGACTGGAATACTCTCTTTCAAATTCTAAAGGTGGCAGGGGCAAAATACAGGGAGCGAAAGGCTATTTACAATTTGTACAGAAACCAGATGGCAGTTATAAGAGTCGAGGGGCACGAAAGGGAGGCAGTGGTTGGGAAGGGAGTGAGACAGGGTTGTAGTCTCTCCCCGATGTTATTCAATCTGTATATTGAGCAAGCAGTAAAGGAAACAAAAGAAAAATTTGGAGTAGGTATTAAAATTCATGGAGAAAAAGTAAAAACTTTGAGGTTCGCCGATGACATTGTAATACTGTCAGAGACGGCAAAGGACTTGGAAGAGCAGTTGAACGGAATGGACAGTGTCTTGAAAGGAGGATATAAGATGAACATCAACAAAAGCAAAACGAGGATAATGGAATGCAGTCAAATTAAATCGGGTGATGCTGAGGGAATTAGATTAGGAAATGGGACACTTTGCAGTGTAGCCATGTATGGAAGTGAAACATGGACGATAACTAGTTTGGACAAGAAGAGAATAGAAGCTTTCGAAATGTGGTGCTACAGAAGAATGCTGAAGATAAGGTGGATAGATCACGTAACTAATGAGGAGGTATTGAATAGGATTGGGGAGAAGAGAAGCTTGTGGCACAACTTGACTAGAACAAGGGATCGGTTAGTAGGACATGTTTTGAGGCATCAAGGGATCACAAATTTAGCATTTAAGGGCAGCGTGGAGGGTAAAAATCGTAGAGGGAGACCAAGAGATGAATACACTAAGCAGATTCAGAAGGATGTAGGTTGCAGTAGGTACTGGGAGATGAAGAAGCTTGCAACAGGATAGAGTAGCATGGAGAGCTGCATCAAACCAGTCTCAGGACTGAAGACAACAACATATATATACGGGTCAACATCTTATTAAGTAATCCCAAGTAATAACTTTTCACTTGCTCAACAAACCCATTCAACCCTAATGCCCTGAGGAAACAACGCTTAATAAAACAGCACTCGCTCAGCTCAGACCTCTACTTCTCATCCCTGCTTACCACAGTGCTGACTGACAGCCGCTGGTCTCGAATCACAATATGTCACTGTAGTAATTGTACATTGCCAGTCTACCAAATACGTCATCTAGCTTACACACTTTCTAGAGTGCTGAAGTATCTGGTATACAGTTGTGTACTAATGTCTATATTTCCATTAAAAGTTTGTGGACTTGAGGTACACCAGAAACTCGTTCATGCTCACAGTTTGTCTTTCGTTGGCCCGAATGTTGATCTTATAGTTGCTGGAAACCACCCCTACTAAGTAAGTCTTCAACATTTGGCCAATTGCCCGCATCTCGTGGTCGTGCGGTAGCGTTCTCGCTTCCCACGCTCGGGTTCCCGGGTTCGATTCCCAGCAGGGTCAGGGATTTTCTCTGCCTCGTGATGGCTGGGTGTTGTGTGATGTCCTTAGGTTAGTTAGGTTTAAGTAGTTCTAAGTTCTAGGGGACTGATGACCATAGATTTTAAGTCCCATAGTGCTCAGAGACATTTGGCCAATTGATTGTGCTTATGGAGGTTTTACAGACAGAGGTTTCGAGCCAAGTAAAGAGGGATTAAATTGGGTGCGGCAGCATTGCCTTACATGGAGATGGACTGAGCACTCTGTTGTTTCAGCAGATATTTGCCATTTCCTTTTCTTCTCCTTTCTGTGAGTTTTCTACACTATGTGGCGCCTTTCACATCCAAGTTTCCATCTCCGTCTATCCTGCCAGTCTTCTTTCATGGCCGTGTCCTGAATCGTAAGCCTCACTGCATAGTGCCAACGTGGCCAAAGTCTTGCCCTTTTTCTGTGTCGTGAAAGTCTCCAGTGCCATATTTTAGAGGGCGGTCTTTCCATTGGCATTCTGCTAAGATGTCCATATCATGTTATCAGTTTATTTTCAGTTGTGTCTACAATATCTTTCCAACTCCCATTTGTTCTCGTAGCACTTCTTTTTTTGTCTCTTCTTGCTATTTCACAATTTCGTCTTCAAACCAACATTTTCATTGGGTATAATTTCTTCTCAATGACCCTGGAGACGTCGCACATTTCAGCACCACACAGAGCAATGCTCTCAACTACAGTTTCGTACGAGGCGTGTTTTTTTTTAAGTAAGTACCGTTTTGAAATTTAAAAAAAGGACGTGCTAATATATCTTAATAATTTTATTTTTACATGAAAGCCTGTAACTTAATCTACTTTTCTACATAATTTCCGTCAATACTGAGGCACTTGTCATAACGTTGTACCAGTTTCTGAATACGCTCCTCATAAAAGTCTTCCGCCTGAAATGTTAACCATTGCATCATCACTATTTTGACTTCGTCATCGTCTTGAAGACACTGACCGCCCAGGTGATTCTTCAAGTGCGAGAACAGATGATAGTCACTGGGCGCAAAATCCGGGCTGCTCGGAGGATGATCTAGAGTTTCCTATCGAAAAGATGTGATGAGATCTTTGGTCTGATTCGCCACATGCAGACGGGAATTGTCTTGCAGCAAAACGACGCCCTTGCTCAACTTCCATGGACTGTTGCTTTGGTTCTGGTGTGACGTAGGCCACCCATGTTTCGTCGCCCGTAACACTTTGGCTTAAGAAATCATCACCGTCGTTGTGGTACTGCTCAAGGAAAGTCAATGCACTGTCTAAACGTTTGGTTTTGTGCACATCCGCCAACATTTTCGGTACCCAACGTGAGCACAATTCAAGTGTTCGGTCACAATGCTATACAAAACACTACGAGAAACATTAGGAAAGTCATCCCGCAAGGAGGAAATCATAAGGCGTCTGTCTTCTCTCACCTTATTGTCCATTTCCTGCACCAAAGTTTCATTAACGACCGAAGGACGCCCACTCCGTTGTTCATCGTGCATATTTGTGCGGCCATATTTAAATGCTCTCGCCCACTTTCTTACCATTCCATCACTCATAATGTTTTCTCCGTAAACTGCACAGATCTCACGATGAATATCGATCACTTTTAGGCCTTTAGCGCTAAGAAATCTTATAACAGCCCGTACTTCACAGTCGGGGGACTCAAGATTATCGAGGGCATCTTAAACACTCAGTGCACCACGTAAACAAGGAAGAATCAGACAGTAATGGGGTCAGTGTGTAGATTAAGGTACAGGCTTCCATGTAAAAATAAAATTATTGAGATATCTTAGCATGTCTCTTTTTTTAATTTCAAAACGGTACTTACTTAAAAAAACACGCCTCGTATATCCTCTAATCCTCTACGTAAAAATTTTTTGACGTCGTTTTATACTTTGGAATAGATCCGTCATCCTAACACGATCCCTTCCTATCCTATACCTCCGATAAGCAAGTATTCAGTCTTTGTAAAGTTAATTTTTAGGCCCCACTGTTTGTATTCTTATTTAGGCTTACAAACGAAATAATTTTTAAAGCGGAATTTTACTTGCCCAATCAACAGTGTGGTCCCAAATTAGTCAAGTGCGATATTCGTATTATCGATATGTCTTAACGGAGGCTGTGTCGTTGATGGCACTATCGCCTGGTCTGTCTGCTGCCGCTACTTGGTCCCGCTTGAGTACAGGGGAGTGTTGCAGCTTTTCAGACTTCCGTCTCAAGCCAGCCTTGTAACATAAGTTTAATACATTTTCTTTTTCCATTTTTAAATTCACTTTTTATGTGCTGCAGTCTTTCTGAAATTACAAAAATTACTCCTGTAAACTAATGTTTTTTTTTCCAAAACTGAAAACATCTTCCAAGGTCCAATATGGCCATGTACACAGGAGCAAGTATTAGACTGAAATTTAAAAGCGACGTAGTGAAGAAAATCTTGTTACTACTGTATTTAACAGTCTGTTACATTACTACACACCAGTGCCCAGTAAGTGAACTGAAAATTAATCAGAAGTGTTATCAAAAACCAGTCAAAACTTAAATATATTTTGAGACAGAAGCTATTCGAAACAAACACAATTTTCCATTTTCAAGAGAGGCAAACTTGTCAAAACATCAAAGAAATTCGGATATTTATGCAAGGATCATATGTTTGTTTTAAGGTAAAAGATGGCGCTAGAACGACGAAATATGGCGTAACTGCCCACATGCAATACAAGTAGTTCTAAAAATAAACAGACTTAAACCGGCACAAAATTTTGTATGTGTAGAATTAACAATATTTTCGAAATAACTTGAATTTATTATACAGCATTTAAATGCATAGACCGCGATATATTTACAGACGTTTCGTAAAACACAGCCTCATATCTTACAATAACAAAAACTGTAGGAAATGGAAGAAACTGCTTGTGGCGGTCTCTAGTGCACATTCCTTTATGCGATTCGAAAATAGTTCACTAGACTGAAGTACCGGCCAAAAGATGTCGTGTGTTCGTAAATGCACTTTCCTCTTGATACTAACCTCTCCCTTACTCGATATTCTTCGTTTTTTACTGTCCCTCTTAATATATATATATCCGTAAACCGAATACAGTGATAGACTAATCTGGGAATAACTTCGTTTGTAACAGGAGACAAATGGACGTTTTACGTTGACAATGGGCGTCGCTTGAAAGTCATTATGAGCAGTATTTGTTTGAGCTGACTTCAGCTGCACACTGCAAAAATGAAACGGCAGATACCTGCCGAAACAGCAGAGAAAATGCGCCCGGCGACTCGTAAGCCATCTTCACACGGAACGAACCAACTAACGTCGATGTGAAGGTGAACGAGAAATGTAAAGTCCTGAGTCACATGGGACGTGCTAGTTAACTTTATTTGCGACTGTAGCGTTCTCCAGAGGCTGCTGTCAGCTTTATTTTCTTCGCAAGCAACATTGCTTCTTTACAAGAAGCGACGAACTTTAAAAACCTGCGGTAGCTCTTTTAAAACGCAAATTTCCTCCCTTGCTGATAAGCTACTCATGTTGTTCCTTCTGTAGTATACATAAATAAAAATTTCAATGTCGGTGAACGTGATATATGACAAAAAGGAAAGATCTATGTCCATTCAGTCAGACTTCACAAAATTGGACAAGCCTACTCCAGACAAAGAGCCCAGTGATATTCGCATGAGATAGAATGTTACAGAAAATATACCTATTGATTTAATGAGAAAGTACCACAATCTTTTACAAAAAGCGAAATAAAATGAATAAACACACTTCAGGGCGTGAAACCGCTACGCATTTCGTAGTAACAGCATCTCTGCAACTACGCAACGCTTTCCTCTTGCAACTATCGACCTTGTTTGTTACGATCTTCTGAAGGCTTAGAGACAGAAATGATGACACTTTCTGCAGGACCTGACCATTATTTTGCAGGACAGTGCTCAACCACGTACAGTGCAAGCTGTTACTGATTTGTTTGACTGGTGGAGCTGCTAAGTGCTATACCACCTACTGCACTCCCCTTATTTAAGCCCTTGTGAGTCTAACTCGATTTCTAAACTGAAGGAAACCCTTCACGGCATTCGCTTCAGAACTGCTACAAATTCTTCGGGCAATAGACCGCGCCGCTCGAACTGTCAGCACAACTGGCACTTCTAAGGTTATCCTACGACTTCCACATCGCTGGCAACGGGTTATACACAATGGTGGTGACTACTCTGAAGGTCAGTAAAACTGTGTGCAGCCTGTAAATAAATAGTTGCCACTGTTAAAGTTCCAACGGCCGTATTATTAACGGATATTTAATTATTACAAATTCCACCAAGAACGACGCGTTTTTGATGGATATTCAGTGTGCCGTATCCTTAAATCGAAATATCCTCATGACACGCGAGATATAACACGAAAATTACTAGATACAAAAAAAATTTTAACCATCACTATGACGTTTCCAGTCTGTTATTACACCAAATCGTACCAATAACGACGAGTTTTCAAGGTATCTTCAATGTACTGGTGCTTAGAAACAACGTATATTCATAGAGTGTAAGTCATACTCGTAATATAAAATTGAAAACGATAAATACAATATGGCATAGTGAGCATTGTTGCTTCTTTTTGGTTCTACTTTAGGTGGCACGTTGCTGTAATGTCGCACAGCTTGTTTTGTGTTTCCCATGGCCAAACACCTCCTGAACGTGAAATAGCAGAAAGTAACATCATTAAACTCATACAGCTCTACGTCAACGTTAACTAACTCATCCTCTGTGAGGACGAAATTAGGAGACGCACTTGGTAAGTAAATATGCTACGACGCAGGCTGACTCGTGGAGTAGTGGGCAGGGAGGAGTGACTCCAGCGTGGCCGTGGAGCAGGGCTCAGTACGAGTCTGACAGTGCCGCGGAGAGGAGATTCTTCAACTGTCGCTTTAGCCGTAACTGTAAATCAAAATAGCGACTTAATCGAAAATCGTGCTACCTGTGGATTAGATTCAGTAGTCCATTTACTCTTCGCAAAAATCTTGAAACCTGTAGACATTCACAGTGTACTTTGCGTAGTACAATTAGAAAACATTACGTGTGGTAGTGCTGTAAGATTACTGTGCTGCTTGTTTCTGAAATATCGGACGACCTCTAAGATGAAAAAAGAAGTGTACGATCGTATGATCGGTACCAAAGCTTATGTATGATGTCCACACTAGCGTTCTTTTTTTTATTTTCATGAAAAGCGAATCCTCCATGTTAGTTTTATAGATTGAGGCACTATAATAACTTGAAAATTTACCGGGGAAAACCTCTACAAACTCAGAAGAGCCATCCAGAAAAAGAGACGTGGGATGCTGATTTCTAGTATAGTTGTTGTGCACAGTAAAGCAAGTCCACATACACTGAGATGATTAAAACACATCGGATATGTCCAAATATCGTGTCGGACCTCCTTTTGTCCGATGTAGTGCAGAAACTCGACATGGCATAGACTCAACAAGTCGTTGGAAGTCCCCTGCAGAAATATTGAGCCATGTTGCCTCTATAACCATCCATTATCGTTAGTGTTGCCGGTGCAGGATTTTGTGCACGAACTGAATTCTCGAATGTCGTTGTTGTGGTCTTCAGTCCTGAGACTGGTTTGATGCAGCTCTCCATGCTACTCTACCCTGTGCAAGCTTCTACATCTCCAAGTAACTACTGCAACTTACATCCTTCTCAATTCGCTTAGTGTGTTCATCTCTTGGTTTCCCTCTACGATTTTTACCCTCCATGCTGCCCTCCAATACTAAATTGGTGAATCGTTGATGCCTCAGAACATGTCCTACCAACCGATCCGTCCTTCTAGTCAAGTTGTGCCACATATTCCTCTTGTCCCCGATTCTATTCAGTACCTCCTCATTACAAAGTTTTGAAAATGGCTGCTTGGTTCAGTGACCAGTTATAAATTAACATTGAAACAAATGAGCCCACGGTCACAAGTTTTAGTCTTGTTAATCAGGTTCAAGACTTCTAAGAGTGATTTCATCAGAATTTAGACATTTAAAGTGGTGTTTAACATAATTACAAATTTATGGGAAGAAAAAATTTTTTATGTAAGTACTAACTAACAATACAAGGCAGAGACAGTCCTTACATGTTACGGATAAAATAAATAACAGGCCAGAAGGGCTTTAATCACAAAATATTTAAAAGGAATCTGGGAAGGCGAGCCTCTAACGACTGCTCATACCTGTACAGCCCCAGGTTCCAACGGACTGCGGCGCCCACGTTAACAACTGCGGGCAGGTGAGCATGACATTGCAGAGAGAGGGCCATCTAGTAGCCGCAGTTACAACTTGGCTACTTAACATCAAATGTAGACAGGCGAAAATATCATGAATATTGTTCTGTACTTATTGTAAAAGACAATATTTAGTTTAACAGTGACAGATAAAGTAACATTTTGTCTACATCAGATCTTACAGGGTGTTTCAAAAATGACCGGTATATTTGAAACGGCAATAAATACTAAACGAGCAGCGATAGAAATACACCGTTTGTTGCAATATGCTTGGGACAACAGTACATTTTCAGGCGGACAAACTTTCGGAAATTACAGTAGTTACTATTTTCAACAACAGATGGCGCTGCAAGTGATGTCAAAGATATAGAAGACAACGCAGTCTGTGGGTGCGCCATTCTGTACGTCGTCTTTCTGCTGTAAGCGTGTGCTGTTCACAACGTGCAAGTGTGCTATGGACAACATGGTTTATTCCTTAGAACAGAGAATTTTTCTGGTGTTGGAATTCCACCGCTTAGAACACAGTGTTGTTGCAACAAGACGAAGTTTTCAACGGAGGTTTAATGTAACCAAAGAACCGAAAAGCGATACAATAAAGGATCTGTTTGAAAAATTTCAACGGACTGGGAACGTGACGGATGAACGTGCTGGAAAGGTAGGGCGACTGCGTACGGCAACCACAGAGGGCAATGCGCAGCTAGTGCAGCAGGTGATCCAACAGCGGCTCCGGGTTTCCGTTCGCCGTGTTGCAGCTGCGGTCCAAATGACGCCAACGTCCACGTATCGTCTCAATCGCCAGAGTTTACACCTCTATCCATACAAAATTCAAACGCGGCAACCCCTCAGCGCCGCTACCATTGCTGCACGAGAGACATTCGCTAACGATATAGTGCACAGGATTGATGACGGCGATATGCATGTGGGCAGCATTTGGTTTACTGACGAAGCTTATTTTTACCTGGACGGATTCGTCAATAAACAGAACTTGCGCATATGGGGAACCGAAACGTCCCATGTTGCAGTCCCATCGTCCCTGCATCCTCAAAAAGTACTGGTCTGGGCCGCCATTTCTTCCAAAGGAATCATTGGCCCATTTTTCAGATCCTAAACGATTACTGCATCACGATATCTGGACATTCTTCGTGAATTTGTGGCGGTGCAAACTGCCTTAGACGACACTGCGAACACCTCGTGGTTTATGCAAGATGGTGCCCGGCCACATCGCACGGCCGACGTCTTGAATTTCCTGAATGAATATTTCGATGATCGTGTGATTGCTTTGGGCTATCCGAAACATACAGGAGGCGGCGTGGATTGGCCTCCCTATTCGCCAGACATGAACCCCTGTGACTTCTTTCTGTGGGGCCACTTGAAAGACCAGGTGTACCGCCAGAATCCAGAAACAATTGAACAGCTGAAGCAGTACATCTCATCTGCATGTGAAGCCATTCCGCCAGACACGTTGTCAAAGGTTTCGGGTAATTTCATTCAGAGAATACGCCATATTATTGCTACGCATGGTGGATATGTGGAAAATATCGTACTATAGAGTTTCCTAGACCGCAGCGCCATCTGTTGTTGACAATTGTAACTACTGTAATTTCGAAAGTTTGTCTGCCTGAAAATGTACTGTTGTCCCAAGCATATTGCAACATACGGTGTATTTCTATCGCTGCTCGTTTAGTTTGTATTGCCGTTTCAAATATACCGGTCATTTTTAAACACCCTGTAGAAGTACAGCATGAAGCATGAAAACGTCATTATAGAAAATACAGAAAGTTCTGAATGGCACAGCCTAAAGAAAACGATAAACATGAAATACAGCCAATAAACCTTTTAATAAATGAAAAATTATGAGATGACTTAGATGAAATAAAAAACATTTCGGTGAACTGCACGACGAGACCCTAGATTAGACATCAAGTAAAGGCTTTATACCGTTGAAGAAATTTTTGTTACGCAACTGCAGCTGCTCATTGACAATGAGGCTATCGTTTCGAGAAATATGTTTAAAAATCTCTAATTCTTCAAGAATATCTAGTCTACGCCTTTTCTTCTCGGTGTGCAAGATGTTGATATCGGATATAGCTTTTGGCGCTGGGCCTGTAATCAGAAGTTGGTCGGCAAAAGACGAATTTTGGGGGCTAGTGACATTTTTTCTTAAAAGGTGTTCTTTATATCTGGTTGTAAAGGCACGTCCTGTTTGTCCCATGTAGTAAGAAGAGCAGGTATTGCAGAAAATATTATAAACGCCACAACTTTCTAAAGGGGAACAATCGATTTTAAATTATGAGCAAAGTTTTTTTTCGAGTTATTATTGGTAGAAAAGGTAACGTTTCAGTTGTATCTGATAGGAGATGACCCCAAATAAAGGAACAGAAAAATATTTGTTTGGGTTAGATCTATGATAGAGGTGCCGAGGGTAGTAACTCTTGCAATAGTTTTCTTTTGTGTGTGAAACCTTATGGGACTTAACTACTAAGGTCATCATTCCCTAAGCTTACACACTACGGACAAACACACACACCCATGCCCGAGGGAGGACTCGAACCTCCGCCGGGACCAGCCTCACAGTCCATGACTGCAGCGCCCTAGACCGCTCGGCTAATCCCGAGTGGCAATAGTTTTCTTCTCCATTAAGTTTTCTTCTCCATGGATTTTAATTTCTACTCCAAATTTTTCTTTTGTTTCCATTACTGCTTGCTCAATATACAGACTGAATAACATCGGGCGTAGGCTGCAACCCTATCTCACTTCCTTCCCAACCACTGCTTCCCTTTCATGCCCCTCGATTCTTACAACTGTACAAATTGTAAATAGCTTTTCGTTCCCTGTATTCGACGCCTGCCACCTTCAGAATTTGAAAGAGAGTATTGCAGTCAACATTGTCAAAAGCCTTCTCTAAGTCTACAAATGCTAGAACTTAGGTTTGCCTTTCGTTAATATATATTTTCTAAGATAAGCCATAGGATCAGTATAGTCTCACGTGTTCCATCATTTCTAAGAAATCCAAACTGATCCACTTCGAGGTCGGCTTCTACCACTCTCTCGATTACGTCTCAAAAATGTTCTATGGGATTCATACCGGGTGATCTAGGTGGCAAAATCATTCGCTGCAACTGTCTAGAATGTTTTCAAACCAATCGCAAAAAATAGTGGCCCGGTGACACGCCACAATATCGCCCATAAAAATTTCTACAGGAGAAAGTGCGGCCGCTTTACTAAGGTCGGGCCCAAAGTCCCTGCTTGGAGGCGCATGGCCGCACACCCTCCTGATACGTGGCGACGGAGTGAGCACGTGAATGCGTCGACTGTCAATTGCACTCAGTCATACTTTAAACACTGAAATGGAGGTTTCAAAAGAAAAGGAAAGTAGTGCGTTTCCCGACAGCGGAAGAAATGAAGCGGACCGGAAATTCACTGACGAATGACGAAATATTTCAAGCCAACACAAATTTTCCAATGCAAATTTTACGAATAAAAATTACTCCTGCCTTAAAAAAGGTTATTTGAAAACGAAAAATTTTAGCGCTGCTGCAATGGCTAATTAATATTTCGGATTTTTTTACTTCGTTATTGGTAGAAAAAGAAAAAACTACTATTATAACCAAGACCAAACAAATACGGAAAGATACTACCCACTCAAAATTAAAATAACCGTATCGGCTTTAACCGGTCGGTTTTCTCATCCCTAGTTTGGGACCTCAGCTCTCTTACAGGGACCGCCTCATCTTCCGGTCCGTTTCTTTTTGAATGCATCTTACAGGTTTTATTCAGTTGTGCCCCATTGTTATTTGGGTATTGCTCTGTAGGGACAGAAGCCTAAATCGGAAATAGTTTCTTCAGATATGCCCACTAAGAACATCTTTTGCGGAAAGTGTCATGTCTTGTGTTTAAATATTCAATACAAGTGACTGTGCGGTCTGCGTGCAGCCTCGAGGCCCATAAGAAAGACAGGACGTGACGCGTACGTCACGGCACGTGCCACTGCAGGTCTTTCGAGTGCCAGCACCCGTCTCCGGCGGAGAGCGAGTGACTGTTGCAGGCGGATTTAACAGTTCTTGCCCGCGCATTTAAACGCATCCAAGCTCACGATAGCACACGACAAAGTTGAGATCTTTGGTGCGTACCTATTCATTCAAAAAATTGAGTTGCTGTGGGCCCTGCACGGAGCCGAGGGTTCGCGAAGTACAGCGGACAAGGTGACTGGCGTGACGTCAGAAATTCCGTTGCGGGGACCGTATTTCTCTGGGCTCCGTGTCATCTGTAGTGACATGTTGTAGAACATAAGACGTACGTCCTATATAGTCTTGTGCACTCGTAATTAGATAGAGACTGCGCTGCCCATTATTTTCAGAATACTTCGACGATCCAACCAGTCACCCTAGAGCGTCATACCGATAATATGACTTTGTTCAAATGTGATGTGTTACTACAAACAAATAGGTAGGACGTATAGCGCCACATACGGCTTACTGAACATTCAGAGTGGTGTTTGCAAAAATTGTAATACGATGAAGGATGCAAACGCTGGAATTATTTATTTATTTATTTATTTTCTACAGACCTTGCGACTACCACACACAAACTGTCGGCAATACAGATCTGCAACCTCACTTTAATCGTCGTGGTGTGAAGCCCCCATGCGCAATAGTGAGAGCCTCTAAATGACGCACGGAATCAAAAGTGGTTCATCTCTTTCCATCCAATTTATGAGTCCATGAGCGTCAATCCGACGATCTCTTAGATGAAGATTAGTTTGGCTTCAGAAAAGGTTAAAGGCACCAGGGAGACAGTTCTGGTGTTGCAGTTGATAACAGAAGAAAGACTGTAGTAAAATCAAGATACGTTCACAGGATTTGTCGACCTGGAAGAAGCGTTCGACAATGTAAAATAGTGCAAGCTATTCGAAATTCCGGGAAAAATATTCCTAAGCTGTATGGAAAGACGGATAATTTAGAACGTGTCCAAAAACCAAGAGGAAGCCGCGCGGGATTAGCCGAGCAATCTTAGGCGCTGCAGTCATGGACTGTGCGGCTGGTCCCGGCGGAGGTTCGAGTCCTCCCTCGGGCGTGTGTGTGTGTGTTTGTTCTTAGGATAATTTAGGTTAAATCGTGTGTAAGCTTAGGGACTGATGACCTTATCAGTTAACTCCCATACGATTTCACACACATTTGAACATTTTTGAAACTACAAGACCGAGAATTTTGTGCTTGAATTAAAACGGATGTAAATCTTTCGCTTCTACTGCTCTGTCTTACATTGAAGAATGTCTGAAACAGAAGTGTGATTCAAGATTGTGATTTAAACTGGAGGTGAAAGGATACCCATAATAAGATTCGGCGATGACATTGGTAACATGAGTAAAAGTGAAGAAGAATTTCGGGATCTGTTGAATGACTACAGAATACGGATTGAGAGTAAATAAGAAAGACTAAAGTAATGAGAAGAAGCAGAAATGAGGACAGTGAGAAATATAACACGAAAATTGGTGTTCACGAGGTAGATGTGACGAAGAGAAGCCTACTAGTATCAAACACAAGCGTTGATTTCAGGATGAAATTTCTGAGAATGTACAGTTGGAGCACAGTATTGTACGACAGTGAAACATGGACTGTGGAGAAACCGGAACACAAGAGAATCGAAGCATTTGAGATGTGGTGCTACAGAAGAATGTTCAAAATTAGGTGGGCTGATAAGGTAAGAAATGAGGAGTTTCTCTGCAAAATCGGTGAGGATAGGAATACGAGGTGCATTCAAGTTCTAAGGCCTCCGATTTTTTTTTTATTAACTACTCACCCGAAATCGATTAAACTGGCGTTACTTCTCGACGTAATCGCCCTGCAGACCTGCAGACCTACACATTTTTCGCAACGCTGACGCCATGATTCCATGGCAGCAGCGAAGGATTCTTTAGGTGTCTGTTTTGACCACAGGAAAATCGCTGAGGCAATAGCAGCACGGCTGGTGAATGTGCGGCCACGGAGAGTGTCTTTCATTGTTGGAAAACGCCAAAAGTCACTAGGAGCCAGGTCAGGTGAGTAGGGAGCATGAAGAACCACTTCAAAGTTGTTATCACGAAGAAACTGTAGCGTAACGTTAGCTCGATGTGCGGGTGCGTTGTCTTGGTGAAACAGCAGACGCGCAGCCCTTCCCGGACTTTTTGTTGCAGTGCAGGAAGGAATTTGTTCTTCAAAACATTTTCGTAGGATGCACCTGTTACTGTAGTGCCCTTTTAAACGCAATGGGTAAGGATTACGCCCTCGTTGTCCCAGAACATGGACACCATCATTTTTTCAGCATTGGCGGTTACCTGAAATTTTTTTGGTGGCGGTGAATCTGTGTGCTTCCATTGAGCTGACTGGCGCTTTGTTTCTGGATTGAAAAATGGCTTCCACGTCTCATCCATTGTCATAACCGACGAAACTAAAGTCCCATTCATGCTGTCGTTGCACGTCAACATTGCTTGGCCAAATGCCACACAGGCAGCCATGTGGTCGCCCGTCAGCATTCTTGGCACCCACCTGGATGACACTTTTCCCATTTTCAGGTCGTCATGCAGGATTGTGTGCACAGAACCCACAGAAATGCCAACTCTGGAGGCGATCTGTTCAACAGTCATTCGGCGATCCCCCAAAACAATTCTCTCCACTTTCTCTATCATGTCGTCAGACCGGCTTGTGCGAACCCGAGGTTGTTTTGGTTTGTTGTCACAAGATGTTCTGCCTTCATTAAACTGTCGCACCCACGAACGCACTTTCGACACATCCATAACTCCATCACCACATGTTTCCTTCAACTGTCGATGAATTTCAATTGGTTTCACACCACGCAAATTCAGAAAACGAATGATTGCACGCTGTTCAAGTAAGGAAAACGTCGACATTTTAAGTATTTAAAACAGTTCTCATTCTCGCCGGTGGCGGTAAAATTCCATCTGCCGTACGGTGTTGCCATCTCTGGGACGTATCGACAATGAACACAGCCTCATTTTAAAACAATGCGCATGTTTCTATCTTTTTCCAGTCCGGAGAAAAAAAATCGGAGGCCTTAGAACTTGAATGCACCTCGTACATGGTAAACACTGATAAAAGGAAGGGACATGATGATAGGACATATGTTGAGACATCACGGAACAACAGGCATGGTACTACAGGGAGCTGTAGATTGTGAAACCTGTAAAGGAAGACAGAGACTGAAATATAAACAACAAATAATTGAGGACGTAGGTTGCAATTGCTACCTTGAGACAAACAGCTTGTAACAGGAAGGGAAAAATAAGTAGAAGTCAGTAGCGGTTGGTGCAGAAAAGAGTTTTCGACAAATCACATGGCAGACACATTTGGTAGGCGCTGTGTTAGAGGAACATGTATTCCACAGAAACAATGGTAACGGTCATTTTTAGAAAATTCGTCTCTAATTTCCAGACAGTCCCCTCCGTATATGTTACAAATGTGTGCCATTTCGGGACAGGAAATGCGATCTTTCCCTTTCGGATTCACCAGTACACTGTAACAGTATACATATCAGTCCATCACCACGGCATACATCGAATGAATAATCTGCCGTGGATGGAGTTTCAGCGAACTTCAAAAGCCAGGAGGTCTTTATTTTTCCGTCGATCGTTGAACGTTGAAATAAACAAAACCGAATAAAAACACTCGCATTATCGAGCCACGAGAAGAACTTAATCTCTAACTGAAACTGAAACACACACACACACACACACACACACACACACACACACACACACACACCGCCGCCGCCGCCCGGGCTTGAATGGGAATGAGCGGCTGAAATTTGCAGCTTAGATCGACGGCAAACGAGAATCCTGCCCGTGCGCAATTCTCTCGCACGCTCATCGCTGCTGTATCGGTTCCATGTTTCCACGTCTCTACAGCTCTCCCAACTGTCTCTCCCTCCCGCTCTCTCTTCGAAACAGCATTCAAAGTAATGTGACACCCAAGAAAAGTGCAGTCGGTAGCATCTGGGGAAAAGTTCACGGCAATTCAAAATGAGTTCTTCTTATTAATTGTTTATCATTGACTAAGACAAAAAATGGGAGATACGTAAATGTTCTGTAATGACAACACGAAAAACAACGTAACAAAAGCCTTGGAATGTAGAAGGAAAAAAATGATTTTCATCAGAACAGCGCAACGCACAACGCTTTTTGATAATGAGGAAAAGAGGGATTTAAAGTGAGAATTGTTTAATATCCACGCTGTTCACCTCATTTGTAGCTGCTGACGCCCATACGTTACCATAGATAACGATACATGTTGCTGGAAAACGTTTTGAAACCGGCTGTATGAAGGGTATGCCAAAACACACTGGGGCGTATTAACATCTGGGCCGGGATAATTGGTGACCATATTGTGTCATTTCTACCGCCAAAAGGACTAACACGACCACCTTACCTCACATTTATTAAATATGTTCTGCCTACTCTTGGATGCAAATTCAAAATGGTTCAAATGGCTCTCAGCACTATGGGACTTAACTGTTGAGGTCATCAGTAGCCTAGAACTTAGAACTACTTAAATCTATTTAACATAAGGACATCACACACATCCATGCCCAAGGCAGGATTGGAACCTGCGACCATAGCGGTCGCGCTGTTCCAGACTGTAGCGCCCAGAACCGCTCGTCCACTCCGGCCGCCTTGGATGTAGTGTCACTAAATGGCTCTGAGCACTATGGGACTCAACTGCTGTGGTCATCAGTCCCCTAGAACCTAGAACTAAGTAAACCTAAGGACAACACACGCATCCATGCCCGAGGCAGGATTCGAACCTGCGACCGTAGCAGTCGCACGGTTCCGGACTGCGCGCCTAGAACCGCGAGACCTCCGCGGCCGGCCTGTCACTAAATGTTCGGATGGATATGTAGCTGCAACTAGGCGGAGTTTAGGCACACTTTTAATGGGAAATCATCTCAGCTTCGCTTATACGAATCAATGGATTGGTAGAGATTGACTTGTCCCACGGCCAGCACGATCGCCAGATTTGTCCCCTCTCCACTATTTCTGTGCGACAGTATGAAGAGCATGGTGTATGGCACATCTGTAACGTCAGCTTGAGTTCACGGTGATTTCCCTAAATCGTTTCAGGCAAACGCCGGGATGGTTCCTTAGAAAGGGCACGGCCGATTTCCTTCCCCATCCTTCCCTAATCCGAGCTTTGCTCCGTCTCTAATGACCTCGTTGTCGACGGGACGTTAAACAGTAATCTCCTCCCCCTCCTC
This sequence comes from Schistocerca gregaria, assembly GCF_023897955.1. Taxonomy (NCBI): domain Eukaryota; kingdom Metazoa; phylum Arthropoda; class Insecta; order Orthoptera; family Acrididae; genus Schistocerca; species Schistocerca gregaria. Next base: position 617,955,662 of record NC_064920.1, read on the forward strand.
CTCGAGTTCACGAGGCGATTGAAATACTTCCGCATGTATTCGCTGATGTGCATGGGGCTCAGCGCCGCCGATGTAGGCCTTGCATTGATGTGTGGGGGTACGCAGTTGGACGCCAGTTTGTAATGTAGGCAGCGCGATGCGCTGCTCGTGTTGGATTTATTGACGTAATGTGGAAAGCACACCCATTTCAGAATTCGACACTATGAAGCATCCAAGACGTGTGGATATGGGTTCCTTCTTGAAAACCGATCGCTGTGTCTTACGCAAGACACACAACGCGTTGTCACGGGTTTCTTTCTTTTTTTTTTTTCGTGACAACCTGTATATGGTGCATACGAATTGTTGTTCTCTCCTGGACGCCTCCGTTCGTCACTAACTGTATTGGTTCTTTAAATGTTTCCCTATCTTTTTAAGTTACTTTCGCAGCATGTTTCACACGGACAAATAAACACAACTTTATCAGCTTTCTTTCTGAGGAGACTTTGTTTGCTCGGTAATCACTCGACACCTGATGGCTTAATGAATAGACGAACACAATTTCAGTTTCCATTAATTTACTGAAATCTGTTAAATTGTAATCATAGGTGCACAACCTCTCATTCTGAAGTACATATTAAATAATTTAGCTAAAATATTTTTGACTAATCTGCAATATTCTTTTTTTCTATATTTTTATTTGATTGGATTGTACACTGATTGACAATCCAACTGATGCATCCAACAGGGCAGGCTAAAATGAAGTGAAACTTCACGGAATAAGAGGTATGTGATGTCACATCAGTCATTACAAAATCGACTCAAATCTACAAAGAAACTGGTAGTATCAGTCCACTTACTAGTATGACATTGCAATCTGACTTGGATGCATGCACTGTTTCTGGCGGGGAGGGTATCGGTAAGGCCGTTAAGTCTTCTCTTCAGGGAAGTTGACTCACATCGGTTGTAAATGGTCCTTGATATCCTGGATACTGGAAATGAAACAGACATGGCTCCAGCTCTAGGCAGATATACTCCACAGAGCGACAATTTAAGCTTTTACCTTTTTCTGTGTTTTCCTCTTAGTACATTTATTAAATTTCGTTCGTGTTTTTCTGTTTAAGAGGTTCAGTCTCGCGTTTCTGTAAGGGTGAATTCATTCAGTCTGTAGCGCAATACTTTCTCTCTGAACAGACAGCTACATAGCTCATGAACCCATCAGCATCTATTGGTGACACTCAGGAGGGTGGCAAGTTGCATATCTAGGATTCTGATGCTTTTATAGTTTGCGTCTTCAGTTACTCTTGCTACGATGGTTAGGATGTGTGCATGCTGCGTGCGCATGTAGGAGGAGCTGGCCTTAGTTTGCGAACAGCTGAATGATCTTTTGGCAACGGTCAATCACCTTCAGGCTGCTGTCTCGGGATGTAGTGGTGGCGGAGATCCTGGCGCGTCGCGTAGGACAACTCAAGTGTCGTCTGTTTTGCCCACTGGTTCCACTTCCGAGGCCTTCCTAGTGTACCCGACGCGGTGGATCCGCCCTCACGGCAGGGTGAGTGGCGGGTGGTAACGCATTGGCGTCACTTGAGGAGGATGGCCGATGTGGGACTGGCCACCTTGCCTCGTCCATTCAATCTTGGAATGGCCACTCCTTTAGCAAGGCCCGAGCAGGCACAAGGCAGGAGGAGTTAACTAGTTATCAGGAGCTCCAGTACTATGCGGATTATGCAGCCCCTTAGATATATGCTGTCCAGGCCTGGAAAGAAAGCCAGTGTGTATTCGGTATGTCTGCTCTGGGGTCTCATCCGAGATGTGAGGCGGCCTTCCCTGCGGCCATCGAGTGTGCAGGGTGCAGTCGTCTGCATCTTTTTGGCTCACGTCGGCACAAACGACACGTGTTGCATGGGTTCTGAGAGGATCCTCAGTTGATCCAGGTGGCTGTTGGAGGTGGTGACGACTGCTGGAGTCAAACGCGGAGTGCGAGCAGAGCTCGCAATTTGTAGCATTGTTGATAGAGTTGAATGGGGATCTTTGTTTCGTGGAGGGTCTCAACCAAAGGTTCGTCGACTCTGTGATGGACTTGGCTGCAGATTTCTAGATCTGCATTATCCTGTGTGATTTTGTAAGACTGCCCTTACTAGGTCAGGGGTCCACCATACAAAGGAAGCAAATACACGGGTAGCAGAGTACTTGTGGATTGCACAGGATGATTTTTTAAGCTATGCAGCAGTTTGAGGTGCTGTGATGAACACTCGCCAGTCGATACACATCAAGAGAAGTCTGACTGCGCTCAGAGTAAAGACAGTTCGGACAGGAACCGGTGTCGTCGGATGAAACAAGGACTGCAAAGGCTTGCGATCGGTGATAAATAGAATTTTCTGCCATACTAATAATGCTAGAATTTGATGACACCATACACAATGGCCAAACCCTCTTTCTCAATCTGTGAATAGTTACATTTATGAAGTGAAAGCAACAGGCCTGTCTTTATCACCAATTCTGTGCGAAAGCACTGCACAATTCCATAACAAGAATCGTCAACTTGTAAAACAACTGGTTTGTCAGGATAAAAGTGAACTAAGCAAGTTTTTCAAAATCTACTTGGCACTCATCTGTCCAAACAAAGGGAACATTCTAGCGACGCAAGCGATGAGTGGAGCTGCGATTTGTGCAGTATTCATATGAACTAAATATAATAGTTCATTTACCCTAAAACTGACTACAATTCTGTGACATTGCGAGAAACTGACAAGGCTCGTGTGGCTAACAAATACGACTGAAGAAGATGTACACTTTGACTGTTGATGACATGACCAAGATACTGTAACTCAGGTATAAAAAAGTCACACTCGTCTAATCTCCAGTTTAGTCCTCCATCAGATAAGTCACGAAACAAAGCACGCAAATTTGGAGTATTTTCTTCAGGTGTACGACCTACTACGACAATATCGTCCATATAGTTTGAACAGTTTGGTACTTGCGCAGTCAGCTGTTCCAAATACCGTTGGAAAATGGCGGGTGCGGAAGCACTGTCAAAAGGCAGACGAAAATATTTAAGCAAGCTCAAATGACTATATACTACACACACTTTTTGAGATTCTTCATCTAGCGGTATTTGAAGGTACACATCGCATAATCAATTTTTGAAACGTAGCGACCAGCGACTGATCTGTCCAAGGTGGCAATGGATAAGTACAAATCACAGTGACTTAAAGTCAACAAAGAGGCGAATGCGGCCTGAAGGTTTGGGGAGCAAAACCAGTTGACTTGCGCATTGAATAGCTTGTATGGGTGCAATAGCTCCGCCGGCCGGGGTGGCCAAGTGGTTCTAGGCGCTACAGTCTGGAGCCGCGTGGCCGCTACGGTCGCAGGTTCGAATCCTGCCTCGGGCATGAACGTGTGTGATGTCCTTCGGTTAGTTAAGTTTAAGTAATTCTAAGTTCTAAGGGACTTATGACCTGAGAAGTTAAGTCCCATAGTGCTCAGAGCCATTTGAACCATTTTTGAAATAGCTCCGCTATCTTGCAGTTCTTTAAGAGCAGAGACTTCGGCCTGTAATGCAATGGAGACAGTTGTGGCCTGGCAAAATTTCGGCTGAGCATTGTCTTTCAGAGTGATATATGTAACAAAATTTTTAGCCTAGCCTAAACCTTCAGAAAGGAGTTTCAGGAATTCTTTTAGCAAACTAGCTACACTATCTTGCGCATTGAATGCAGACACTGACAACACATTATCCTGAACGTTAAAGCCAAACAAATCAAATGAATCAAGACCACATATGTTCTCACAATCGCGTGATTGTAGCACCGTAAAAATCATTGTTCCTGAGCGCGAGCGATACATGGCAGGCAAAGTTAATTTCCCAAGAATGGGAATGTCTTGTCCATTATAAACCGTCAGTTGCGTGCTAGTTTTAGACAGACGTGGAGAGCCTAACAGTTCATGCTTGTGACGATTTAGCAAGGTGACAGAGGCACCCGTGTCAAACTGAAATTTCATACATTTCCCACAAAGAAGCAAATTAACAAATAGTTTGTTGGACTGGTGTAACACTGTAGAAACTGCTCGCATGCCAGTTTCGTGAATGATTGTAGCAGACTTCGAATGTACAGCATTAATAACATGGGCCTCGTGACTAGATTATTGTGAGTGGACCGAATCCTTATGTTTGTTCCATTGCAAACATATGGATTGTACATGTCCTTTCCTGCCAGAGGTGTAACACTGAGCTTGTCGGAAGGGGTAGTCTTGGAATTTGTGCCATGAATAACACCGAGGGCAAGACTTAATTCTGTTCGCCTGTGTAGCTGCCTGTTTAGCGAGCTGCTTATGCGGTGTGGAGTGTTGTTTACGTTTGAGTTCCAGACACAGGGAATATCCAAACTGCTCCACACGGTGCAGCATATATTGACCAACGCTGCACACCTGACAGAACAAGCACCACCTACAGATATACCGCCTTTTAGCCAGTTTCGTGAACAAGAAGTGGAATGGCTCGAGTGAATCAAGTATTTGCACTACCTGCTGTAATGATGGATCTGTTCTCCGAGGTTGACTTCAGGTACATTATACAAGACGACATCACATAACATAAGCACCACAAGCACATTTGAATTTGCATTTCCCTGTCATACCCTGCAAATCTGTTACCAACTCACTATAATTCAATCATGTCTTTAGAGTGCTTAAATTTTTAGTTATTCAGTGTATCTCTTTTCTGCGTAGTTACAGGCGTCACAGTTGCTGTATAATGACGTGGATGGAATCCGTCTGTTTTGCAAGATGGAAAGAGACCGTATTACAAGAAAGTCTCAACGACGATTATTGCAGTGTAGCTGCTATATACTACATTTTTTTAAACAAATGCTGGCGCGTGTATTCTTCTTCGAGAGTTTTATGCATGTAGCTGAGACTCTGAAATGGTATCTTTAGTACTTGTTTCCTCAGAATGTTGCCAGTTCTATGTTGCATTTTTTGTTTTGTTTTTGTTTTTTGACATATGTCAGTTGCTTCCAGTAATATTTTATGGGACGTACCTATACGTGCGGTATCATGAATCCTCGGTTTTGTGTTGTGTCAGAACTTTCTCGTCAAAGTGGCTTTGTTGCCCTCTCAAAATTTTTGTTCAGTTTTGTCGTTAAAAGTCTGGTTAACTATTGATTTGACTCTCTGTATAATAGCGACGTGTTCTTTTTGATAACTAGGTCTGTTTCGAATAATTTTTAAAGCATAATATGTTTGAAATCGGCTTGAGTGGCAGCTAGATGTTAAATAATTACATTTGTATGTAAATTTGCGGCTTTTCTGTAAATGTTGGGTGGCTACTGATTGCTCTCTTTTCTGACGACTACGTCTAGAAATTGATTCAGCTGTGTTTGTTCTTTGCGTGCCTATTACCTGTGTTGATGTTGTTACGCTAATTTTAAGATACATATTAGTATGCATACCGTCCTAGCTGGCTTCTATTCTGTTCACACGAGACTGGCTGAAACGTTAAATACAACTGCTTTCTCTCTGCCCCCTAACTACAGCCTTACCCAATGATTTATTTCTGATAGCTTTGTCTGGCAAGCGGCATTCAAAACCAATGGCCACACATTCAGCTTATTGCTTTTTCATTGTTACGCTAAAACTGTACGCGTAATTTATACGTCAGTGTTCCAGATGGCGTCTGCCAGAACATAAATTGCTGTTTAATTGCTTCTGTGCGGCGAAAGCGATGAACTTGATGACCTCTCGGTGCTGAGGACGTGCGTTTTGTATATTTTTGATTTATGGCCCTGCCTCGCCGTCAGACGAGACTTTGAATGGAAAGCAATACATGATATTCTGCAATGAAAGCGAACAGTCTCTTTATAGTCTAGTAGTAAACTGTAACTAAAGGATCGGAACGATGCAGTCGTGGTGGAAATGAGATAGCTACGCGCAGGATCGGTATTAGCGATGCCCGGAACTGCTGACTGTTTTCTGTGGGCTATAGGTGGTCATACGTTGTTTCTGATACCCAGTAAAAGGCGTTTCTGGCACACCGAGTTCGGAAACAGTAATCCAGATATTTGATTTTGGCAATTCCTAGACATACAGTCAACAGAAATTTCAGGCCACTTTTATCAACACTTGGAGAATTCTTAAATCTTTTGACTTAAGGTTAATAATGAATTGCAAAGGAGAAACATGGATGCGTCGTTTTGGCATAACCTTTGTTTTCAGTGCTTTATTGCAAACAAAAAGAGAAAATGTAATTTATTCTTTCTCCATAATTTTCTGAAACGTCAATATATATATTAGTTTTTTCGGTTCTAGAATACTCTACGCGTGCATCACCTTCAAGCGACTTTCAATCGACTATCCCAAACGTTATAAATGAAATATCTAGCTCATTATAAAACTATCTCACTTTCAGTCGAATTTGTGCTGGACAAAAATTTTTCAAAGCAAAAAAGAAATTACAACGGCATGATATTCCAGAATATCCATTTTGAACAAGCGTATACAACATGACCACTTCAAGAACCAACATAAACAAAACTATTCCTCAGCGGACTTACAGTACTTTTTTCATTAACGTCTACGAAAACACATGTAAACGTATAAAGTTCAAATGTAGGCTAAATAAATCCCTTTTATATGGATGTGTTTGCAATTAACACAGTGATTACACTCTTTTTATGAACTTCTTCCAATAGGCATAAAAAATCGTGCTTTTGCATTGTGTGCGATGGGGCCTACATTTTAGCTTTCCAATGTGCAGTAACTGAACCACTAGATTGCATCCCTCATGAATAGAATGCAGATACCGAAAAGAAAATATCATGCCTATCACCGCCATGTGTGTGTCAGGTCTAGAACATTTCATCACATTCTTTTAAATGAGTTTTCGCATAATGAAGACGGCGTTAATTTTTTGTTGTAATCCTATCCAAGATTTGCTGATTTAGCTCCCTCCTGCCACTTTTTTTGTTGGCACTTCTCATTCTCCACTCTGGTGAACAGAGCAGGTTGTTTTAGATACGACCATTATAGAGTCGCAATCCCTTTCACCCAATATCTAGCTGATAGTGGAACAGAATGGGTACAGAATTGGGAGTAAATGGGAGAGGTTTACCAGTTCCGTCACTTATCTGACAAACAAGGAAATTCTCCCAAAAACAATGGTCAGAGCAGATGGAGATTGGAATTATTTTGTTTCTGGGACACTAGTCTCCATTGTCTCATACGAAAATTAAGTGTTTGTTGATTGTGTGTGTGTGTGTGTGTGTTGTGAATGTGCCCAGGTGTGTTTGTCACTATAGGTGTGCCTTCTACTATTTCAAAGACTTTGTTATATCTCTATCGATCCAGGAGGCAGCAGCCAGTCAAATACTTGCAAGAAGAAAAGTCGCCAAACAACCGTATGCTTCCAGGACTTATTTTACTTCGACGACCAGTTTCGGCATCTCATTAATGTTGTCTTCTGGCTCCTGCAAACTAATGTAGAGATAATGAGATATATCGATACGTGAATAACTTGAGTCACCAATATCTGGGTTCTCTGAATTCGTTTCTGTTATGTTTATTTTGGAGACTTGAAGACAGCTCAGTTCAAATTACCTCTTCGAATAAACACTCCAAAAATGTATGCATGGTTCCAGATATTAATGGCTACTGTCAAGCAAGAATTGATTATCTGTACATGGAGTGCACAAGGACTTGAAGTCGGAATTAATGAGATGCTGAATCTGGTTGGCTAAATAAAATGACTTCTGCAGACATACGGCTGTCAGCCATGTCACCCACTCATTGCAAGCTGCCTACACTCAAGGACAAGCAAACACTCAGGGGCAAAGTTGATTGATTTATGACCTTAATCTACTGTTGTACTATTTAGTTATGACCATCTGGGGGTTGATTTACGAGTATGACCCCCCCCCCCCCAGGGAAAATCCATCCATTTGAGACATCCCCTCACCTCCCTCTCCCCCTCCTCCTTCCCTCACCAATCTGCGAAATCCCTAACCTTCCCCCCTCCCCCTCGTCGATAAAAGCACAGTTTTGATATCAAATTAATTGACTGATAGATTAAACTGGTCAGTTAATTACCCCCTCCGCCTCCTGGAAAATCCCACAGCCCTCCCATTCCCCCGTCAGGGAAAGGACTCCCTCTATGCTGGAGAGGGAGGTTCTCACAACAGGAAATTCAAACCAGTGTCAATTGCATAGCAAAGGATATATTGTTTATTTGGAAAATTCAAGTCACAGGGTTAAGTATCTCTTTCTCTTGGTGGAAAAAGCTTATGTTTCTTTGCTGTTTGGGAAGATGGAGGTCATGTAACATACATTGGAAAGGCGTAACTAAATAGTCACTTTTTTCCACTTCCATAAGGAATACTTTAACCAAATCGACGTCGGCGTACCTCACTGCACATAATCTTTAGGTAGCGTCTTCGCACCATCTACAAGTCAGAGGTCCAGCCGCTTCCTGTATTCCCGCTCAGGCCTGTGACCGGTGTCAGCTACCACTTGGAAGTTATGCTAATCCATGCACAAAGATTTAGGTGATGGCAACCCTTTGATATTGATACCTGAGAAATCCCTGTCAAAGCAAATGCTCTCTCTCTCTCTCCCTCTCTCTCTCTCTCTCTCTCTCTCTCTCTCTCTCTCTCAAGTGGTCACTTCCCGTTTGAGCATGTGTAAACTAACGTCAGAAAACACGCATATGGAGGTTTTCATCTCTCCTAAGAATACTATGTTCCTGCTGGCTAATGCGGGGGACAAAGGGAGAGCTACCACAATTTCGATATCAAAAACAGAGGGAAATAGTACATTTGCACAACCCTACGAAATTAACTATTTAAAAAATTACAGAAGTCAAATAGATCATTTAAAACAATCACCACCACCTTACGGTGATCCTTCTTCATAATAAAAATATATTTTCAGTTTTTTAGTATCAGATGCAAACAATGCTAAAATCAAGTAATTAAAGTTCTGCTACAACTAGACCCAATCTGAGGCCTTATAAGCACCAGCATTTCGGAACACCCTCCTACACTAAAATGTTGCCACTAAACAGATAGGGAAAAAAAAACAGTGATCACACACACTTGCCGCGCGGGATTAGCCGAGCGGTCTTAGGCGCTGCAGTCATGGACTGTGCGACTGGTTCCGGCGGAGGTTCCAGTCCTCCCTCGGGCATGGGTGTGTATGTCTGTCCTTAGGATAATTTAGGTTAAGTAGTGTGTAAGCTTAGGGACTGATGACCGTAGCAGTTAAGTCCCATAGGATTTCACACACATTTTTTTCACACACACTTGTGATCACGAAGAGCACACACCATCTGCTGACTGCCAGCAGCTGCAGTCAAGCCGACTGCTGGCACCAGAGATATTGCATCGTCTCACAAATGCCGTTCAGTAGACACACACACACATATCGGCCATGCCGACAACTTTCGCGCCCATCCCCTAGCATCCAAAAGCTAGCTGTCCCAAACGGGGAGACTGTTACCAAGCAGACAGCCGATCAATTTACATGTATAGAACAATCATGCAGTGCAAATAACCTTCATTTTGCCCTTTTCATGCAACATACACGTCCGGTCCTGTTGCAGCTCATCCAGCAAGAACACTGATCACTTCACTAGCCCCCACTGTCATCGACGAGAGCAGACAGGTCAGCACACTCTTTGTACCTAACCACCCGTCACAGGCTGGGCTAATCCGTGACGTCTGGTCGCCAACTCCTCGTGATAAATCGTGCCGCCAGACACACCACACAGCGAGTCAATCAGCGGCTTTGATCTATACAGTAGTACTAAGCAATTACACCTTGACAAAGACCATCAGTTTAAAAAATCCACTTTACCCAATCTAAGACATGGATGTTGCTGATTATACACGTCGAATTTCGCACGCTAAATGTAGATTTCTCGCATTTATGCGAGTTATTTCCGAAGACAGAAGAAGTCAGGGCATAAACAGGTTTCCACATCCCTAAAATATCGTTACTTATTGTAAAAATCCTGTAACACTATGGTTCAAAAATGGCTCTGAGCACTATGGGACTTAACTTCTAAGGTCATCAGTCCCCTAGAACTTAGAACTAATTGAACCTAACGAACCTAAGGACATCACACACATCCATGCCCGAGGCAGGGTTCGAACCTGCGACGGTATATAACACTATGGCATAGGCTATATTTTCACTAAGTGTTCTCCAATCAGGTAAAAAAATCTGTTCTTATCAGCTTATTATACATTACTAGAATATTAATCTACTTTGGCTCATGATGGAGTGATAAAATCTACCTCTCCCAAAGGATGCCTCCTCACTTTCGAACTTCTTTAAGGTACTTTGAAAGACGTCATGTTTACGCCAGTGACTGTTAAACTTTTTATTTCCACTACTGCAATCACTACTTAGCAGCGTTACAAATGTATACAGGGTGATTCAGAAATGCATGTAAATATTTTAAGGGTGTATTTGTGAGGTAAATATAAGACAAAAATGTTCTATAAATGTTTTTCCATAAACGTTTAATTCCACAGTTATCGTTAAAATACGAAAGTCATGTCCGTATCAAAACGACGTCAGTGCAAGCAGCAGGATGCCATATTCTGGTACGTAATGCACATACGTATCTCCCAACAGTTGATTCGAAACTGCATGAATAGTGTTTGTTTGTGTTCGTAATTGCTGTTTACTCCTACTGTACAGAAGATGGCGCTGATGTTGTTGGTAACGGAAACGTACTTCCTGTCGTTCATTCATCGTCGGAAGGCTACAGGTTTCGTGCACATGATGTACTCAAACAGTGAGTATGCTGATATGCACCTTGTGTATGGTGCAGCAGATGGAAACGCACTTGCAGCAAGACGAAGGTACAGTGAGCTGTTTCCAAGACGACGGTTACCAAGTCATCAGACGTTTGTATCTGTGGACAGACGTATGCGGGAGTATGGCATTCGTCCTGGACCACATTCAGGTCGACCACTTGAGCATGCAGTGAACGTCGAGGAACATGTTTTGGACCTGGTAGACCAAGATCCAGCCATCAGTACGAGACAAATTAGTGCAGCTGTACGACTTCCGCAATCTACTGTATGGCGGCTGCTTCGGAGACAACAGTTGCATCCATTTCACCTGCACGAATTGACACCTGCAGACTATCCTCGCCGTCAGCAATTCTGCCAGTGGTTACAAGAGCGTCATTTGAATGATCCAATGTTCATTCGGCGGATATTATTCACAGATGAGGCCATGTTTACTCGTGCGGGTGTACTCGGACCTCATGTTCTACCTCCAAGGCTGACTGGGCACGCTTACCGCGAATTTTTGGAGGGGGAATTGTTACAGGATGTCCCTCTTGCAACACGAGCCACCTTGTGGTTTATGCACGATGGTGCTCCTGCCCATTACAGCCGCAACGTAAGGGCGTACCTCAATGATGCGTATCCACATCGATGGATAGGTCGCGGAAGACCAATTGCTTGGCCAGCCAGATCACCTGACCTGAACCCTTTAGACTTTTATTTATGGGGCCGACTAAAGACATTGGTGTATTCTTCTGCAGTACCGAACAGGGAAGTGCTACAACAAAGAATTGAAGGTGGTTGTGAAATTATTCGTGGAGAGTTGAACGGACTGTGTAATATGCAGAGATCATTGCGGCGACGAGCACGGGTCTGTCTGCAAGTTCAGGGACAGCATTTTGAACATGCATTGCATTAAGATTTGTGCAAATACAGTACAGTACAGTCTGTAAATTCTTCACGTATTTTCCTTAGTTATTTTGCATTGATTTAGTTCAATCAACAGGAACTAAAGTAATACAGTATTCGCGAGGAATTGTTTCAGTTTGTTACGTCACGTTTATTTACCAGTTTGCGTTTTTAGTCCAAATGCACTGTAATTAAACTGTGAACTCTGGGAAGTAAATACTTTACGTTGTATTGAATGTATTATCACGTTTTGTTCATAACTCTGTAATAAGCCAAGTATAGCAAAAATTGTATAGAACATTTTTGTCTTATATTTACCTCACAAATACACCCTTAAAATATTTACATGCATTTTTGAATCACCCTGTATAACGGCAAATGACAACGACATACAAATGTGTCAGCTTGTACTAGGTAGACATGGCTTAAAGCCAAAACGTCTGCACTTGATAATGGCCTAAGGCCGAAATTGCAATAGGGGAAATAAAAAGTTTAACAGTCGCTGGCGTAAACATGATGCCTTTCAAGAAATTTCACATTACTGTGAATCCCAGTTACGGAAATTTAATTAATTCCTTTAAAGTAACCAAATGCTTCGCCTTATACTAAATCTCTTATTGTAACAGACGGGGAAGGTGTAAATATCAGTTGTATCCCATATATCATTTTAGAAATTCTGTAATACATATGATTTTGTTACTAGGGTCATCTCTCCCTGTGTAGGTGAGAGACAGAGATTTCGTTAAAAAAATCGCGCATCGAAAAAATGCCTGGTAACCCATCCAACTACTGAATCACATGTGCGACACGCAGTCATCATTTTCACCCACCAGGCGGCATGTCATTGATGTTGTTGTTGTTGTTGTTGTTGTTGTTGTTCAGCCCTGAGACTGGTTTGATGCAGTTCTCCATGCTACTCTATCCAGTGCAAGCTTCTTCATCTCCCAGTACCTACTGCAACCTACACCTTTCTGAATCTGATTAGTGTAGTCATCTCTTGGCCTCCCTCTACGATTTTTACCCTCCACGCTGCCCTCCAGTCCTAAATTGATGATCCCTTGATGCCTCAGAACATGTCCTACCAACCGGTCTCTTCTTCTAGTCACGTTGTGCCACAAACATGTCTTCTCCCCAATCCTATTCAATACTTCCTCATTAGTTATGTGATCTACCCATCTAATCTTCAGCATTCTTCTGTAGCACCACATTACGAAAGTTTCTATTCTCTTCTTGTCTAAACTATTTATCGTCCATGTTTCACTTCCATACATGGCTACACTCCATACAAATACTTTCAGAAACGACTTCATTGACATCAAATTGATAATCTAATGAATTAAATTGATCATGAGAGTCACTTTGCTTGGTGAGTAATTTTTTATTTCTTGTGAATCTCTGAAGGGAAAACGATGTTCTTTTTGAGGAACACTATTTGGAACCGATATTTGAGGCTGACCGCCACCAACACACATTTCGCATAAGGACTGCAAAGACAAGATAACAAAAATTTGTGCTCATAAGGAGGCACATAGGCATCCTTTTCCCCTCTCTCTATTCGCTAGTGAAATAGGAAATGACTAATAGTGGCACAGTGTACCCTCCACCACGCACGGTATGATAGCTTGCGCAGTGAACATGTAGGCATACAGAACTCACAGAAGAATGTTGTCACTTATCTATCGAGAAGAAAAGCTGGAACTTTTGCTGCTGACTGTTTCTCTGTAGAAAATCTTTACATTAGCTTTTTTGAGTCATGGCGGGCTCCGTCTTTCAATTCCCGCCCCTCGCGTCTGGCGTATGTCACTTCTCGCGGTTCGCAGCTTGTGGAGCCAAGGGGCGTAATGAAGCAGCGCTGGGCTGCGAGGAGCGGCAGCGCGGCGGACGGACAAAAAAATGATCAAATGTGCGTGAATTCCGAAGGGACCCTACTGCTGAGGTCAACGGTTCCTAGACCTGCACACTGCTTAAACGAACATACGCCAAGAACAACACACACTCTCACTCCCGAGGGAGTTCTCGAACCTCCGGGGGGAGGGGCGGCGCACTCCGTGATTTTTTTTTTTTCCAAAAGGTCTACTGTCACCTCCGTATAACATGTTAGTTTTTGAATCAGGAGTCAAAGGATGCGGGCTGTGATGTTATCCATGCGTCTGGGTAAGATTACTCATTAACATGGTCCATCAGGAGATAGAAAGTAGACGAAAGCGATCTAAGAGTAGCGGTTGTAAGGGCAGAGGAAAAAAAGTGCCAAGGCAAGAGCCAAGGGAAAAAAGCTCTGCCACAGTAGGACGGGTAGTAAGGGCAGTTGCGGATTGCTATCTGCGACAGTGCATGCAAAGTGTGGTTATGTTAGTTCGAGGTATCGTGCATCGTTACCTTTGTCGTTGGAGCTCGTTGCGGCGCTTGCTGCAGTTGCTGCGCCCCTGCAACAGTTCAAGGTCGTTGTAGATTAGTGGGCGATCGGGCATAGATCGGCTCACAGACGGTGTAGGGGGTGTGTGTGGCTGGTTTGCGTGCTGTGTACAGTACGGTTTCCCTGCGGTTGCCTGTTTTTCGGCTGGTCGAACATCTGGGGTTTCCAGTAATAACTGTGTTGCAGGAGCTCGCCAGTACTGTCGTGTTAGCGTTCTATGGACCATAGATGTTTAGTTCCTAGCCAGTAGTGTCTTTGGTCTGTTATGCTTCCATCTATGGTTGTGGTCGTAGTTACCCAGAGAAAGGATAAACGGGTTGCGCGAGTGTCTCGTGTTATTGTACAGTCGTGTGGAGAGTTTTTGCAATACATGCGAGATAGTATCTAGCCGGTATTCCCGGTGAAGGTCCGCGATGCATGTGTGGCGCGGAGCGTTGCTTATGATTTTGAGTACTTTGTTCTGTATGAGCTGTAGACGGCGCAGGCGAGTTGGCGCAGCGTATCCCCAGACAGGGGCTGCGTACGTCATCAGCGGTCGAATAAGTGTCATGTACATGGACCTAGACACCCTCCTGTTCAGTGTGCTACGCCTGTTAAGCATAGGGTAGAGTTGTTTGAGCCTCGCGTATGCTTTGTTGGTCATCTACATCTACATGACTACTCTGCAATTCACATTTAAGTGCTTGGCAGAGGGTTCATCGAACCACAATCATACTATCTCCCTACTATTCCACTCCCGAACAGCGCGCGGGAAAAACGAACACCTAAACCTTTCTGTTCGAGCTCTGATTTCTCTTATTTTATCTTGATAATCATTCCTACCTATGTAGGTTGGGCTCAACAAAATATTTTCGCAATCGGAAGAGAAAGTTGGTGACTGAAATTTCGTAAAAAGGTCTCGCCGCGACGAAAAACGTCTATGCTGTAATGACTTCCATCCCAACTCGTGTATCATATCTGCCACACTCTCTCCCCTATAACGCGATAATACAAAACGAGCTGCCCTTTTTTGCACCCTTTCGATGTCCTCCGTCAATCCCACCTGGTAAGGATCCCACACCGCGCAGCAATATTCTAACAGAGGACGAACGAGTGTAGTGTAAGCTGTCTCTTTAGTGGACTTGTTGCATCTTCTAAGTGTCCTGCCAATGAAACGCAACCTTACTAGACGGTAAATTACAGCATCATCTGCTAACAGTCTAAGAGAACTGCTCAGATTGTCACCCAGGTCATTTATATAGATCAGGAACAGTAGAGGTCCCAGGACGATTCCCTGAGGAACACCTGATATCACTTCAGTTTTACTCGATGATTTGCCGTCTATTACTACGAACTGCGACCTTCCTGACAGGAAATCACGAATCCAGTCGCACAACTGAGACGATACCCCATAGCTCCGCAGCTTGATTAGAAGTCGCTTGTGAGGAACGGTGTCAAAAGCTTTCCGGAAATCTAGAAATACGGAATCAACTTGAGATCCCCTGTCGATAGCGGCCATTACTTCGTGCGAATAAAGAGCTAGCTGCGTTGCACAAGAGCGATGTTTTCTGAAGCCATGCTGATTACGTGTCAATAGTTCGTTCCCTTCGAGGTGAATCATAATGTTTGAATACAGTATATGCTCCAAAACCCTACTGCAAACCGATGTCAATGATATAGGTCTGTAGTTAAATGGATTACTCCTACTACCCTTCTTGAACACTGGTGCGACCTGCGCAATTTTCCAATCTGTAGGTACAGATCTATCGGTGAGCGAGCGGTTGTATATGAGTGCTAAGTAGGGAGCTATAGTATCAGCGTAATCTGAAAGGAACCTAATCGGTATACAATCTGGACCTGAAGACTTGCCCGTATCAAGCGATTTGAGTTGCTTTGAGTTGCTTCGCAACCCCTAAGGTATCTACTTCTAAGAAACTCATGCTAGCAGATGTTCGTGTTTCAAATTCTGGAATATTCCATTCGTCTTCCCTGGTGAAAGAATTTCGGAAAACTGCGTTCAATAACTCCGCTTTAGCGGCACAGTCGTCGATAACAGTACCAACGGCACTGCGCAGCGAAAGTATTGACTGCGTCTTGCCGCTTGTGTACTTTACATACGACCAGAATTTCTTCGGATTTTCTACCAAATTTCGAGACAATGTTTCGTTGTGGAACCTATTAAAGGCATCTCGCATCGAAGTACGTGCCAAATTTCGCGCGTCTGTAAATTTTAGCCCATCTTCAGGATTTCGCGTTCTTCTGAACGTCGCATGCTTTTTCCGTTGCCTCTGCAACAGCGTTCGGACCTTTTTTTGTGTACCACGGGGGATCCGTTCCATCTCTTACCAATTTATGAGGTATGAATATCTCAATTGCTGTTGCTACTATATCTTTGAATTTGAGCCACATCTCGTCTACATTCGCATAGTCAGTTCGGAAGGAATGGAAATTTCTTTTAGGAAGGCTTCTAGTGGCACTTTATCCGCTTTTTTTTTTTTTTGTTGGTCATATGTTGAATGTGGTCCCCCCAGTGTAGTTTCCTGTCGAGCCAGACACCGAGGTATTTGACCTTCTCGCGGAAACGTATTAGGCTTGTGTGTAGTGTTATTGGATTGCAGTGCTGATGTTTGCGCAGTTGCTTCGGTCTTCTAGTGAACAGAACGGCCTCGCACTTGTCGACGTTTACTCCAACACGCCATTTCACCAGCCAAGGCTCCGCCGTTCTGAGTGCAGTCTGTAGTCGTGAATTAATGTTAGACGGCTTCCATTCTTGCGCAAGGATGGTGGTGTCATCCGTGTAGATTGCTACCGTCGTGTTGTGTGTAGCTGGGAGGTCGTTAATGTAGAGGTTAAACAGTAAGGGCCCTAGGATACTTCCTTGGGGTAGTCCTGCCTGGATACCATGTCGTGTCGATTGTTTGCCCTGCACGTCGGTGTTGAAACTCCTGTCCGTGAGATATGACTGTATGAGACGTACGAGCCCGTCGGGGAACCCTGCGTCGCTAAGTTTGCGTATTAGGCCGTTGTGCCATAGACGATCGAAAGCCTTTTCGATGTCCAGGAACACCGCCCCAGTTGCTTTGATTGTGTTGTATCCGTGTGTTATGTATTTAACGACGCGGAGGAGTTGTTGTGTTGTTGAGTGGTATTTCCTGAAACCGAATTGCTCCGGTCACAGGGTGTCGTTTGTGATACAGTGCCTGGTGAGTCGTTTTAATATTACCTTCTCAACGATCTTGCTGAGCGCGCTCAGTAGACTGATGGGTCGGTAATTTTGTGAGAGGCAGTGATCTTTCCCCGGCTTCCTGAACATTAGGACCTTGGTCGTCTTCCAAACGGCGGGGAAGTGGTGGTGCTTGAATATGGCATTCGTGATGTGTGTTAGGTAGTCTACTCCTGGAGGACACGGTTTTGAATGCCATCGTGACCAGGGGCCTTCCTGGCGATGGTATGCATGATGACCCATTTGACTTCAGCTATACTAGCTTGTAGGATGATGTTGCGCGCTGGTTGGGCCAAGATGCGTGTGACCTCCTAGTCCGTAGCAAGTGTGAACGCTGGGTCTGAGGGATCCAGGTTCGGTGTGAATGACGCTGCGAGTGTGAGGGCTATCAGTTCCGCTTTTTCTTCCGCAGAATATGCTGGTCCGTCGGGCCCTTGTAACGTGGGGGTGAAGTGTCGGGCCAGCTGCCACACTCCAGGTCGCGTGGTGTCCAGCCCTTCGAGTTTCTGGTTCCACTGTTGTGTCTTAAATGTTTGTATTTTTTCCCGGATTATACCCTGGAGTCTGTTAATGTACTGTTTGAAGTGCTGGCGTCTGGTACGCTGCCGATGTCTCCTGAGGCGGTTCCTCATTGAGATTAGGCCCAGGACCTCCTGGGACAGGTCAGCACTGTGTTGTGGTGTCCGTGACATGGAGCCTCGTACGCCACGGCCACCTCGCCGCGGCTTGCGGACGGGCAGAAGGTGTTTTGAAGCTGGACCGGATGGTGAGCCGCGCACGTTGCATAAGCACTTTGTGCCGTTCGACTGAACTTGATGTGCCATTGAGTGATTGGTAGGCTTCTAAAGGTTTTGTCTATTTAATAGTTGTGGGCATGGGGTTTAAAATAAAGACGGAACATTTGTGTGGTCTTGGCTGTTTGAATTTGCTGTTGCTTCTTCTCGGAATTCACGTTACGCAAGGAGTTTTCTGATCCGATAAACTGCCTGATTCGAGTCGTCTTGCGTAATTTAATACTTCGTGGCGTTGCATTGGACGCAGTTAGGGTAACGTGTAGCAACTGAAGAGAATTGTTATTGCGATTCGGTTACCCACATTCAGCAGTGGATTCGATGATTTGCTGATGCTGTACGTTGTAAAAGTGCGACCATGTTTAGCCATAGACCAAGTTTTTGAAGAGTATCATCTGAAGTGTCCGGTGATCTGCACAAGTACTGCGGTCACGGGGTTGTATTAAATGAGTGAAATTTTGTATTAAAGTTTTGTACATTTTGATGTTTTGTGGACACAAGTGCTCTTGTTGGACATAGCTTGGAGCCCCGTTACGACGGACACATGCTAGTCGGTTATATATGAATCGTACATGTTTTGTTGAGATGTCACCTGGAATTGTGAAAATGTAGCCTATTGGTAATAACTACCTGGCACATTTTAGGGTGTAAAAAGCAAAAGGGTATAGAACTATGAAGAGTTGCTGCGCTCTGAAGCTTACGTATGTGTTCGTTCGCTACCCATTTGTGAGCAGAAGAGAAAAAGAAATTAATTCCCTGACTCAGGCCTAGTTACAGCTCACTAGATCTAATTGTTCAACTACCTGTTATTTAAATGTTTTATAGGGTGACTTTTTATTTATTTATTTACATTTTGCTACAAGTTGGATCTGAGTACTAATTATTGGTTCTCTTCCTTTTTAAATGGCGTTCTTGTGCCGCTATGAACATACGTTCGCTTACTGAATCACTTAAGTGTTTTCTAGCGTATACCTTAAGAGAATTATCGCTGTCTGTCTGAACACAGTTATATCAAGCTGTACACATTCGTTCTTTTGTTAGTTACTTAACTGCTCATTGGGGCAAGATTTAAAGAAACTCGCTCCGTCTGCCTGAACGCAGCTCTATAAATTGGTGCACCTGTTTACTTTATTAAATTATTTAGATGGCCTTGGAGGTGTTATTCTGTCTTCCTGCATAGCTATTACGTGTTTAACGCTTTGAGATGAGTTAAGTTTCTATGTTGTCTTAATGAACCATCTGTTTTCGAATATCAATTATTTATTCTGAACTGTGGTTCGTAAAGATTGAGTCCCAGATGTAGGAGCCGCTGTCAGACACAGATGCTATCTTTAACTATTGGCTTAATTAAATTTTCAGCAAAGTAAGGTGTGCAATTTCTTAAATCTGAAACGTTCAGAGTGTCATTTTTAGTCCTGTTAATTGGCTCTATCTGATTTCAGTTATTTTTCTTAAATAAATATGTTTCAATAAATAATGGTGAATGATGTGAGCCCCATTCAGTCCAGTCTTCCACTTAATTTCCTGTTTTCCTGCTTGAGGTTTGAACCCTAATTTTCTCATTCATTCACCACTGCAGTCACCTCTCAACTCCCCTTTCGTCAGAGTATCGCTTACCAGGCGTATTCTCACGAATCTTCCAGTCTTCGACGTATAGCAATCCAATCAACTTGACTGCGATGAGTAAGGGGTGTCCCCACCAAGTTACAGCCCCAGCTAATTCTCTCGACATCCCATCATGTTCCGACAGCACTGCTCCATTAGTTAGAAGGATGGCAGGTAGAGCGCTATCACAACGAGAAAAATAGCACTCCAACGTACAGCAGGAAATTCACAAGCATGCAGAGTATACGTAGACTGCGCGACGAAATTCAGAACCGTAGCACATGCAATTCATCGATATCGAATGATAGTCTATAAATATCTCTCTGTACATTTCCTAATGTCCTTTTCGTTTCCCTGTGATTACCGCACTACAAATACGACAGTGTAATTGTGACTGATCCTTCGTTGACAGCACAGCATCTCTCTCTCTCTCTCTCTCTCTCTCTCTCTCTTTCTGTCTCTATCTCTCTTTCTCTCCCCCCTTATTATTTCTATAACATCCAACGCTGCAAAACTACGGGGTCTATAAAAACTTCGCTAATATCACTTGTAAAGAACTCAATAACATTTTAATGCGTCTCTTTCACCCGAAATATCGCGAAACAAATACCATCTGCGTGTTGATATCGACCATACGTGGCGATCCCATTCAATATGCATGTACCTCATTAAAAATACATTCATTAGTCCACTCTAGTTGACGACCAGTGACCGAAGTCGCTTCCACGGACATGTGTAAAAATTTCGTTGCCAGTACTAGAGGAAGACCATATTGATTATCAGCCAGAAGTAGAGAATTCTTGTAATGTTGTTTCATACGCAGTTTGATACATTGTGGTTTGCTCTAACCCGTCGAAGTAGCGTGTGACTATAGTTGTGTACACTTTTCTACCCTGACCTCGACATCTGTGTCAGGTGCTAAATCGACATGAATACATTTTGATCCATTTGCTCTCACATAAATCTGTATATCGCATGGTGTAAACTATGCTGCTCCCACAACACACAGGATGGTTGAAACAAAAGACAGAAGTGGTGCTTCTTTTGACAAAAGTGTGGAAGACATCGCAACATATGGAAAGTGGAAGAGTTTTTGGTTTGTGGAGCGTTTCCAAATAGCTGTCCAAAGTTGTCGACCTCTACATTTAACCACCTCTTCCACAGTAATGGGGTAGCAGATGTCCCGGTGTTCCATTTCGAAGACACCAGCAGCATTGATCTCGTATCGCAGCCATGTGCTGGCGATCTACGGAAGGTGTTGCTCCCACCAACACTCTCCACCTCAAGCAAGTGGTGTCAGTCAATCATTATGTGGTGATCAACAGCATACCTGTAGATGGATGGATGGAAAGACACTGTCAATATGTGGCGATGTACTGTAATAAGCACCATGGCTGACAGTGCGATCAATTCTAGCAATTTTTCGGTAATTTCAGCACCAATCAATGACACAGCAGCATGCTTCTCAATTTCCCTTCCACTAGTTTTTTAGTACCATGTAGCAAATTATGAATGTAGACAGATGACTGTGCAGTACGTCCATTCACTGCTAATTTATACCGGACAGCGTCTACATATTTATAGCACATCGATCATGATGTGTAATTTACCATTACGATTAGCCGCCTTTTCCTATGCAGATGCGAGTCACAGTATATTGTCACATTCATAGGATAAAGTTGGGTATTGAAAGATCTCCCTGCATTGTCTTTGACCAACCTTCCCTGCAACGGTGGTGCCGATCTAATTTGCAACAGACCAGAAGTAGGAGGGTACTATACATCCTACATTCCACGCCTCATGAAAATCAGAGCGAGCAGAATCCGTATCTGCTGTTCAACGAATACTGTTCCGCACCAATCTTCCTCACAGCAACCATCCAACTGCACAAGGTCTCTTGAGATGCGTGCATGTCGAGGAGGTTAGCAGCACCCATTATTGGCGTATAGTAGATAAGAGAGTGTTGTGATGATGTTACAGACGGTTAAGAAGAAGAATGTGGTTTATTCATAATGGAAATCCAAGTGGATGCAGTTTGAAGCATTTTACGAAGATCAACTGTGCTACCAATTCTCAAGTATCGTCTAGTGTCTGGAGTCAGTAGCAAGAAGCTATTCGCAAGGGAAAAATAATCACAGAACATAAACACACACACACACTCCTAAGGCTATATGGTTCCGCACTTTGACAGCTTATAAAGTTAAGGCCATGTGGTTTCTGAAATAGGAATCAATCCGACTGCAACGCTCTTAATATTTTAATGCATGACATATGGTCCCACATCCGACATACATCCATTCTGAGAGTCTTTTATGGCACTCACTATGGTCACAAACGTTAAGGTGGTAAAATACTTCCTCCTATATCAAAGAAAAACATAGATTCTATGTGATACATGCACAATATACTATTCGGAGCCAATATAAGACATATAAGGTAGGCCATTCCAGCAGTGTCCGCAAACATTTTACTCACCGTACCCTTCGCGATGTGACGTCACCGGGCCGAGAGCATTGAGTACGGCAGCAGTGTCTTTATTAATGGCGCGTGTTGCGAGCAGACCGAATTATGAATAGAAATACGAGTAATTGTGCAGTTGCAAACTGTAAAAATAATGGACCAAGACTAGAGGTATAGTGTATCATCGTTTTTCCAAGAATTCACTACAAAGGAAATGGATATCTCGGTGCAAGCGAGCTGACTAAATTAATGTTATTAACGCCCGTATCTGCTCCATTCATTTTCTTCCTGAGGATTACGAGCGGGATTTAAAGAACGAACTCCTGGGGTTGCCGCAAAAGAAGAAACAAAGCAGATGCAGTTCCATCTCAATATTTTACTCACCTGGTACGGAGATTTACGTACAGCTGAAAACAGCACTGAACCTGACAATGAGGTAAGCTAGCTGCTGTGTTATACTGATCAACTAGATTAAGGTACTAATTCGTTAAGTTTTATCTCCTGAAATGACTTATTTTTTAATGAAAAAGTACCAATTTATTACTAATTATTAATCATAAACAAAACAATTAACAGGCTTTTTTTGTTCCTGTAGGATTTTTGTGACCGAGCTCTACGTTATCAGAAGAAAAATGTGCGCAAGAGGGCAATTGATACCTTGCAGCCTCGTGATGACTGGGTGTTGTGTGATGTCCTTAGGTTAGTTATGTTTAAGTAGTTCTAAGTTCTAGGGGACTGATGACCGTAGGTGTTAAGTCCCATAGTGCTCAGAGCCATTGAACCATTTTTGATACCTTGCAGTCTGTGTCCCCAAGGAAAAGGAAACCGGACCAAGACACAAATACAGTGCCCATTTGTGAACTCTCTGATTTGAAAGTGAAGGACGAAGAAATAAAAAGATTGAAATCAGAAATAGAAGTTCTTTATAAGAAAAATGCGGTGCATGAAAGTAGCCTTAAAAAGTGTGAAGCAGCCCTGAAGAAAGCCAATACTGTTAGACGCGTCTTATTAAAGAAGACAAAATTAAGTGCTACAGCTAAAGAAAGCGTCGTAAAGAAAAAAGTAGAAAATATCTTATCTAAGTGTTTCACTCCAGGCCGGATTGGCCGAGCGGTTCTAGACGCTACAGTCTGGAACCGCGCGACCGCTACGGTCGCAGGTTCGCATCCTGCCTAGGGCATGGATGTGTGTGATGTCCTTAGGTTGGTTTGGTTTAAGTAGTTCTAAGTTCTAGGGGACTGATGACCTCAGAAGTTAAGTCCCATAGTACTCAGAGCCATTTGAACCATTTGAACCACTCCAGGACAAATTCGGTCTTTGTTGCAAGGCAACAGACATATTAAATTAAGTGCTCAGGATATTGTCAATGCCTTAACTCTAAAAGCTCTTTCTCAAAAAGCTTAAGCATATTTGAGGAAGCGAAATATTCCTTTGCCATGTCGAGCAACACTTCAAAAATGGACTACGAATTTTAAGTGTAATCCAGGTATTTCAGAAGGAGTTTTGGCAATTTTGAAAGCAAAGAGTCGTACATTTACTGCCCTACAGAATTGTGTTGTGTTTCGATGAAATGAACATTGATGGTAGAATCTGCTATGATGCTTCAGAAGACAGGATTTTAGGACCTCACACAAATGTTCTAGTTGCAATGATTCGTGGTTCGTGTTCATCTTGGAAGCAGCAGATTTATTACAATTTTGACGTGACAATGAACTGTGGCCTGCTAATAGATATAATATTAAAAATTGAAAGTTTGGGAATACATGTTGTGGCTGTAACGTGTGATATGGATGAAAAAACTCTAAAGTGTGGAATGAATTTTGTGTGAATATTTCAAACACCTTTTTCAAAAGTCCAGTGCACAATGAAAGGAAAATCTGGTATTTTTACGATGTGCCACATTTATTGAAGTTGCTTAGGAACCACTTTTTAGATGAAGGGTTATCTCTTCCTGGTGGAACTCTGCTAACCAAGAATGTAACTGAGAATTTGTTAGACAGGCGGAAAGGCGATCTGAATGTAGTACATCACATTTCAGACGCGCACGTCAGTGTTACAAGACGTGCTAGACAAAATGTTAGGATGGAAGCCCGCTTATTTTCACGTCGCACGGCTAAAGCTCTCTTGTATGTTTTGGGAAAAGAATGGGAAAGCATGTTCTTTGATTTAGTAAACGATTTTTTCGACGTTTTAAATTCAAAAAGTCAAGAAAACACTTTAAAAAAGTTTCGCGATGTTTCCCATGACATGCGCTGTAGAAACAGGAAGGGTTTGTTGCCATTTCAGAAAGGGTTTATAGTCTCAATCACATCCCTTCTATGGTTACTCGAAGAGGTAAAAAAAATATGAAGTTTATCTTAACATCACGTCTAAATCAGGACTGCTTGGAAAATTATTTTTCTAGAATTCGAGGACTTAGTGCGTTCTACAATAATCCCACAGCTGTAGAGGTCAAACACAGAATTCGGCTTTTTCTTTTAACTGGAAATGCAGACGGTATACCTTTATCAGGCAGTGCAGCAGTTGCTGAAGAAAGACTCACTACCGTTTCTGCAGATACTGGTACTGAAACACATGATGACGACGTCTTGCAGTTCATCACAAGTGAACTCTTTATTGAAATAACAGACAAACGACAAGTGAAACGTGCAGATAGCTGTGACATCTTAGGTATTGTCGAAGAGGAAGAAGAATTCCTGAGAACAGTCCACGAAGCAGATCAAAGTAGTGCTGACACAGATGATGCTGCTCCTGACTCTGTTCAATACTTGGCTGGCTATCTCACATTTAAAAGTCGTTCTATCGATTAAACCTTGGGATGACGCACTGAAATGTGCTCGATTCCTGGAGCAAGTTCTCAAACATGGATAAATACTGTTTCTCGTGGGGGTCTTCTAACAACAGACTGGGTGAATACCGTGAAACAATTCGAAGTTATATTTTCATTGTTTCCATGGGCAAACGATTTCGAAATGTAACAACGTAATTAAAAGTTAATCTTCGATTATCAAAACAAAGTTTCCTCATGTACACGAACCCATAATTAGTTTGTATGTTAGTACGCGAACTATTATACGTGTCTTTTAGATAAAGAAAGACTAGTAGGAGAAAGAAAGAAGAGTGACATAAGGAAGAATCTGATGTGGACGGCATCTGAACCATGTAAGAAATGAAGAGCCACTTGTCGTCAGCAACTACAGCCGGTCAATGCACTTGAAAATTATGGAATGGTGGTAAATTTGTTTTATGCATTCTTTATTACCTCGTATGTCGAACTATGTTAGTTACGTATTTTTTTAGGTTTTAGTTTTCAGTGTATGTGTATGTATATGTGTCTACAACGTGCCTGAAAAGTTGATAATTCATTTACAAAACGACAACATTGCTTTTGTAATGCGCGCTGTCTGACGCAAGCGCGGCTTTTCTTTCGGGTGACGTAATGCGAGCACAGCCTATCGCAATACGATTGTCGGAATAGACCTCGCTGATCCGGAGCTTTGTTCACATCCGATTACAGCTCAAGAATTATGTTATGCCTACGTCAGTCCTATCAGTGCCAGCGATGGTAAATGCAATTCCGTTAATTTTCTCAACGCCTTGCATGCTTATGCTATTCACGGCTATGCGCCGGATATTGTCATATTCATTTCACGATATTTCAGCACGTCCAGTACACAATCACGCCGAATTCGAATGGGCATCAGAAACGGCGGCTTGTTTATACCGGGAACAGGCCGCTGTGCCTGCGCGAGAAACGGAAGAGCTGCCCCTGCGAAGCGAAGAATTGCAGCGCCGCCGCCAGCGAAAGTGATAAATCGCAAATTAAGATGTAGCGGGTCGAAAACCAGGTCGTTGTTGTTTTATATCATATAAAATAGGCTTCCATATCTGCTTAAAGGAAAACCTTTATCTCTATTGGTTGGGTTGTTTGGGAGAAGAGACCAAACTGTGAGGTCATCGGTCTCATCGGATTAGAGAAGAACGGAGAAGGAACTCGGCTCTGCCCTTTCAAAGGAACCATCCTGGCATTTGCCTGCAGTGATTTCTGGAAATCGCGGAAAACCAAACTCAGGATGGCCGGATGCGGAATTTGTCTCTATCAGTTGAAACGTCCCCTTAGTAAAATTTATACAAGACTGTGCTTAAACTGACACACAATATTTTTAGCGCAACGCAATCTGAATTCCAAAAACCCCTACGAAAGAATGGCCCTGACTAACATTAACCTATAAGTTTCACAAAGCACTTACCTCACAAAAATCTTCGTTACTCAAGCTACTGCAATACAGCGAGCGCCACTACTGCCAGCTAAATAAAAGATTCAAACTACGGAAGTCACTAACTACTGAGAGGTATAGTTAGCAAATGAAAGATTTTAATAGAGAACAAACAGTGTATTTACCTTAATAGTCAAAATATATATGGTAGTTCATGACATCCAGTCTTACAAATTACAAAACTCCGCCATCTCTCTCCCCACGTCCACCACTGCTGGCGGCTCACCTCCAACTGCGCAACGCTACGCGCTGTTAACATCCAGCTGCCGCTGCCCAACACTACAATGGCAGACAACAATGCAAACTCGCCACAGACTGCGCACAGCACAGCCAGTGATTTTTCATACAGAGCGCTATGTGGCGTTACCAATAAGAAAACCTAAACAGCCTACTTACATAGCCCCCATGCTCCCCACAAAAAAATTTACAAATTGTTTTGGGCAGTGGCCAATACAGATTTGAAAATTTTTTTCATAATTACAATAACAAAGAAATGAAATGCACACACTTATCGCTACAATGTTGTCTAAAGCTAAAATTTTCTCACAGTGCATAAAGACAGTCCTGATCATTCATCAAAGTAAAACTGCAGTGTTTTTCTCAAAGTCTGAGTAGTAAAAGAAAATGCACGCGGAAGTAGTGGATTTCCATTGCAGTCTTGAAGAAGTAGTGTTGTCCTTCCAACGGAAAGACAGTGCTGACTCTTGACATGCAGACAGGTAATGGGCCACAACAGAGCAAACCCACAGCAGAGTCAGTCGAAGTTTTGAAGAATATTGGTAGGTAGGTCATCACAGAGTAGACCTCTTGTAGTCCTGGTAGAGATTACGGTATTGGTGGGCCACCAGAGATGCAGACCCACTGCAGTCCTTGTAGAAAGAATGGTATTGGTGGGCCATCAAAGATGCAGACCCACTGTAGTCCTTGTAGAGATGGCCAGCAGCCATCTGTTGCGACTGCACAGGCGCACAATTACCATCGAAGAGTCTTGCAGAGAATACAGCAAGTCCATAAAACACCACTTGTGCACTCACAATTTTTTTATATGTCCTTAGAACCAGCAATGCTTTTATCCAGTCCCTTGCTGAATTATTAACGCACATGGAAACACTATCAGTCCCTACTTCTCACATATTGTCCATATACTATGACCAACAGAAACGTGTGCAGTGAAATGTAATTTACAAGTTACTTAATTTGATGAACTGGTGTCAATTACAATTTTATAACATAAGAATACAATAACAAAGGTACAAAATACATCTTTAAAGAACATAACACTACAGATAACATTTGCAGTAGTACAGGCTTTACAAAAGAATCGAAATAGCAAATACATCAGTGTTACAAAAATTACGACATAAGTACATACATAAAAGATCAGAATAACTTTTGAAACATCAACTTCATACATGAGCATTAGAACAAAACAGAATAAATAATGTTTAAACATCTTTACGAAGTAAATAGCATGTTATTAATGCAAATTATATTTGAGGATAACAGTATTTCTCATCATAGTCAATGTAGCTTAGTATTAGAAGAGAAAAAATTCTATGAAACAGTACACAGAGAGAGGAAGAAAACAAATACACAAGGGTACACAAACAAATAGCAGGATAACACAAAAGGAAAGGACAGGGTTTGTTTTCAGTGTAACATTTGGTACTGCAGTCCAACCCAAAACGTCATTCTGTAGATCTTTCGTCTTATCTCAACATTTCTTTCCACCAAAAATATTCTATCCAAACATGCTTTCTGTATTTTGTTCACTTCCACTTTCAAAAATAGTTTTTCTCCACTGTTCACTACTTTTTTGGCAAAACCATTTTCTTATAGCTTCTCAATGTTTCTCTTCCTATTCAACATAGTTAGTTTATTATATAGTCTACTCCCTCTTAAGCTAACTTAAATCTACTGAGCTCAGATGCTTAACTAAGGGACGAGGCAATGCAGCAGCACAAAACAATTAATACAAATAGCAATGATAAAAAAATGCAAGTAAGCAAAGCAAGCAGCAATAAATGTAATAACTTATACCTAAACATGACAAAGCTGAAGCAGAAAAAATATTACAGTAAAAATGTGTAATACCTATGTCACATCTTAACACTAGAGTGATGCATCACTAGAACATACGCTAGCAGATAAGTTACCAAATCGAAAAAAAAATTATTTTTGTAAGTCCTGTGAAGGGAAATGTCTATTTGTGCTCTCTTTTCTAAGGAAGTACATCATAAAATGATTCTTTACTGGGTCTGTAGACAGAAAGTAGTTATATTAGTACATGTATTAAATTTTAATTTAAACAATGCTGCGTTGCAACAAGAAACTAGATATTAAACAAAATAGGCAAAGCAAGGCGTGAAACGTCATTCGCTAGCTATAAGGCATTTCATAATGCAGTAAACAATCTTCCAGCTAGCAAGACAATAGACATGAAACGTTTCTCATCATTTCATTTCAGTAAATATCATAAATTAAGAACTCTACAGTGTAATCATGTTTTCAAGTTTGAGGGTGTCGTATTTACAATGCTTTCTACAAAGGAATGTCAATAGCGAGGATAATGGCCTCTTTTTTTTTCCACCTGTGCCTCTGAGAGGCACACACTAATGGATTTTTTTTTCCAGGCGCCTGTCGCGCAGCTGGGTGCCCACGACGCATTACGTGCAGGTGGTCACTTACCTTTCTTACTGAAAAATTTACAACAACAGTTTCCGCTACAGTGACAGTCTCTCATAAAAATATTTTCACAGGTTGACAATTTGCGTTATAAATGTGTAGAAAATAAAATCCTATAAATACACTCCTGGAAATGGAAAAAAGAACACATTGACACCGGTGTGTCAGACCCACCATACTTGCTCCGGACACTGCGAGAGGGCTGTACAAGCAATGATCACACGCACGGCACAGCGGACACACCAGGAACCGCGGTGCTGGCCGTCGAATGGCGCTAGCTGCGCAGCATTTGTGCACCGCCGCCGTCAGTGTCAGCCAGTTTGCCATGGCATACGGAGCTCCATCGCAGTCTTTAACACTGGTAGCTTGCCGCGACAGCGTAGACGTGAACTGTAAGTGCAGTTGACGGACTTTGAGCGAGGGCGTATAGTGGGCATGCGGGAGGCCGGGTGGACGTACCGCCGAATTGCTCAACACGTGGGGCGTGAGGTCTCCACAGTACATCGATGTTGTCGCCAGTGGTCGGCGGAAGGTGCACGTGCACGTCGACCTGGGACCAACCGCAGCGACGCACGGATGCACGCCAAGACCGTACGATCCTACACAGTGCCGTAGGGGACCGCACCGCCACTTCCCAGCAAATTAGGGACACTGTTGCTCCTGGGGTATCGGCGAGGACCATTCGCAACCGTCTCCATGAAGCTGGGCTACGGTCCCGCACACCGTTAGGCCGTCTTCCGCTCACGCCCCAACATCGTGCAGCGCGCCTCCAGTGGTATCCCGACAGGCGTGAATGGACGGACGAATGGAGACGTGTCGTCTTCAGCGATGAGAGTCGCTTCTGCCTTGGTGCCAATGATGGTCGTATGCGTGTTTGGCGCCGTGCAGGTGAGCGCCACAATCAGGACTGCATACGACCGAGGCACACAGGGCTAACACCCGGCATCATGGTGTGGGGAGCGATCTCCTTCACTGGCCGTACACCTCTGGTGATCGTCGAGGGGACACTGAATAGTGCACGGTACATCCAAACCGTCATCGAACCTATCGTTCTACCATTCCTAGACCGGCATGGGAACCTGCTGTTCCAACAGGACAATGCACGTCCGCATGTATCCCGTGCCACCCAACGTGCTCTAGAAGGTGTAAGTTAACTACCCTGGCCAGCAAGATCTCCGGATCTGTCCCCCATTGAGCATGTTTGGGACTGGATGAAGCGTCGTCTCACGCGGTCTGCACGTCCAGCACGAACGCTGGTCCAACTGAGGCGCCAGGTGGAAAAGGCATGGGAAGCCGTTCCACAGGACTACATCCAGCATCTCTACGATCGTCTCCATGGGAGAATAGCAACCTGCATTGCTGCGAAAGGTGGATATACACTGTACTAGTGCCGACATTGTGCATGCTCTGTTGCCTGTGTCTATGTGCCTGTGGTTCTGTAAGTGTGATCATGTGATGTATCTGACCCCAGGAATGTGTCAATAAAGTTTCCCCTTCCTGGGACAATGAATTCACGGTGTTCTTATTTCAGTTTCCAGTAGTGTATAAGAGTGTCCAAAAAATTTTAGTCGGCATTGAATCCTGGCAGGGATATATCATATAAAATAGGCTTCCATATCTGCTTAAAGGAAAACCTTTATCTCTATTGGTTGGGTTGTTTGGGAGAAGAGACCAAACTGTGAGGTCATCGGTCTCATCGGATTAGAAAAGAATGGAGAAGGAACTCGGCTCTGCCCTTTCAAAGGAACCATCCTGGCATTTGCCTGCAGTGATTTCTGGAAATCGCGGAAAACCAAACTCAGGATGGCCGGATGCGGAATTTGTCTCTATCAGTTGAAACGTCCCCTTAGTAAAATTTATACAAGACTGTGCTTAAACTGACACAGAATATTTTTAGCGCAACGCAATCTGAATTCCAAAAACCCCTACGAAAGAATGGCCCTGACTAACATTAACCTATAAGTTTCACAAAGCACTTACCTCACAAAAATCTTCGTTACTCAAGCTACTGCAATACAGCGAGCGCCACTACTGCCAGCTAAATAAAAGATTCAAACTACGGAAGTCACTAACTACTGATAGGTACAATTAGCAAATGAAAGATTTTAATAGAGAACAAACAGTGTATTTACCTTAATAGTCAAAATATATATGGTAATTCATGACATCCAGTCTTACAAATTACAAAACTCCGCCATCTCTCTCCTCACGTCCACCACTGCTGGCGGCTCACCTCCAACTGTGCAACGCTACACACTGTTAACATCCAGCTGCCGCTGCCCAACACTACAATGGCCGACAACAATGCAAACTAGCCACAGACTGCGCACAGAACAGCCAGTGATTTTTCACACAGAGCGCTATGTGGCGTTACCAATAAGAAAACCTAAACAGCCTACTTACACAGTAACGTCATCAGATAATCGTATTTCGATGGGCCCGTTGTAGCTTATGTAGTAACAGACAAACATGTAGCAGTAGTGTTTGACATCTGAAGCTACACAACAAGCTGTACTAACTCTGTAAACAGAACAACTATCAAGCAAAATTACAAGCACAGGGTTTGCAGTACCTGACAAACCTCTATCAGCGGCTTAGAAAAGGACCTTGAACCATTTTATCGGGCAGGTAGGTTGGAAATATTAAAAAGAGAAATGCATAGGTTAAAGTTAGAAATAGTGGGAATTAGTGAAGTTCGGTGGCAGGACGAGCAAGACTTCTGGTCAGGTGAATACAAGGTGATAAATACAAATTCAAATAGGGGTAGTGCGGGAGTAGGTTTAATAATAAATAAAAAATAGGAGTGTGGGTAAGCCACTACAAACACCATAGTGAACGCATTATTGTGGCCAAGATAGACATGAAGTATATGTGACAACTAGCTCTGCAGATGATCAAGAAATTGATGAAATGTATGATGAGATAAAAGAAATTATTCAGGTAGTGAAGGGAGACGAAAATTTAATAGTCATGGGTGACTCGAATTCGATAGTAGGAAAATGGAGAGAAGGGAACATAGTAGGTGAATATGGATTGGGGCTAAGTAATGAAAGAGGAGGCCGCCTGATAGAATTTGGGACAGAGCCTAAGTTAATCATAGCAAACACTTGGTTCAAGAATCATAAAAGAAAGTTGTATACATGGAAGAATCCTGGACATACTAGAAGGTATCATATAGGTAATATAATGGTAAGAAAGAGATTTAGGAACCAGGTTTTAAACTCTAAGACATTTCCAGGGGCAGATGTGGACTCTGACCACAATCTATTGGTTATGAATTGTAGATTAAAACTGAAGAAACTGCAAAATGGTGGGAATTTAAGGAGATGGGACCTGGATAAACTGACTACCCCTTAGGTTGTACAGAGTTTCAGGGGGAGCATAAAGGAACAATTGTCACAAATGGGGGAACGAAATACGGTAGAAGAAGAATGGGTAGCTTTGAGGGATGAAGTAGTGAAGGCAGCAGAGGATCAAGTAGGTAAAAAGACGAGGGCTAGTAGAACTCCTTGGGTAACAGAAGAAATATAGAATTTAATTGATGAAAGGAGAAAATAAAAAATGCAGTAAATGAAGCAGGCAAAAAAGAATACAAACGTCTCAAAAATGAGATCGGCAGGAAGTGCAAAATGGCTAAGCAGGCATGGCTAGAGGACAAATGTAAGGATGTAGAGGCTTATCTCACTAAGGGTAAGATAGATACTGCCTACAGGAAAATTATGAGACCTTTGGAGAAAAGAGAGCCACTTGTATGAATATCAAGAGCTCAGATGGAAACCCAGTTCTAAGCAAAGAAGGGAAAGTACAAAGGTGGAAGGAATATATAGAGGGTCTATACAAGGGCGATGTACTTGAGGACAATATTATGGAAATGGAAGAGGATGTAGAGGAAGATGAAATGGGAGATATGATATTGCGTGAAGAGTTTGACAGAGCACTGAAAGACCTGAGTCGAAACAAGGCCCCCGGAGTAGACAAAATTCCATTTGAACTACTGACGACCTTGGGAGAGCCAGTCCTGACGAAACTCTACCATCTGGTGAGCAAGATGTACCCTCAGACTTCAAGAAGAATATAATAATTCCAATCCCAAAGAAAGCAGGTGTTGACAGATGTGAAAATAACAGAAATATCAGTTTAATAAGTCACAGTCGCGAAATACTAACGCGAATTCTTTACAGACGAATGGAAAAACTGGTAGAAGCCGACCTCGGGGAAGATCAGTATGGATTCCGTAGAAATTTGGAACAAGTGAGGAAATACTGACCTTACGACTCACCTTAGAAGAAAGATTTTGGAAAGGCAAACCTACGTTCCTAGATTCGTAGAATGAGAGAAAGCTTTTGACAATGTTGACTGGAATACTCTCTTTCAAATTCTGAAGGTGGCAAGGGTAAAATACAGGGAGCGAAAGTCTATTTACAATTTGTACAGAAACCAGATGGCAGTTATAAGAGTCGAGGGACATGAAAGAGAAGCAGTGGGTGGGAAGGGAGTGAGACAGGGTTGTAGCCTCTCTCCGATGTTATTCAATCTGTATATTGAGCAAGCAGTAAAGGAATCAGAGGTAAATTCAGAGTAGGTATTAAAATAAATGGAGTAGAAATAAGAGCTTTTAGGTTCGCCGATGACATTGTAATTCTCTGAGGGGCAGCTAAGAACTTA
The DNA here is from genome assembly GCF_023897955.1 of Schistocerca gregaria. Lineage (NCBI taxonomy): Eukaryota > Metazoa > Arthropoda > Insecta > Orthoptera > Acrididae > Schistocerca > Schistocerca gregaria. The sequence goes on from NC_064920.1 coordinate 617,989,435, forward strand.
GAAGACCAGTTGAACGGAATGGGCAGTGTCTTGAAAGGGGGATATAAGATGAACATCAACAAAAGCAAAACTAGGATAATAGAATGTAGTCGAATTAAGTAGGGTGATGCTGAGGGAATGAGGTTAGGAAATGAGATACTTCAAATAGTACAGGAGTTTTGCTGTTTGGGGAGCAAAATAACTGATGATGGTCGAAGTAGAGAGGATATAAAATGTAGACTGGCAATGGCAAGGAAACCGTTCCTGAAGAAGACACGTTTGTTAACATCGAGTATAGATTTAGGTGTCAGGAAGTCGTTTCTGAAAGTATTTGTATGGAGTGTAGCCATGTATGGAAGTGAAACATGGACGATAAATAGTTTTGACAAGAAGAGAATAGAAGCTCTCGAAATGTGGTGCTACAGAAGAACGCTGAAGATTAGATGGGTAGATCACATAACTAATGAGGAGGTTTTGAATAGAATTGTGGAGAGGAGGAGTTTGTGGCACAACTTGACAAGAAGAAGGGACCGGTTGGTAGGACATGTTCTGAGGCATCAAGGGATCGCAAATTTAGCATTGGAGGGCAGCGTGGAGGGTAAAAATCGTAGAGGGAGACCAAGAGATGAATACACTAAGCAGATTTAGAAGGATGTGGGTTGCAGTAAGTACTGGGAGAAGAAGAAGCTTGCACAGTATAGAGTAGCATGGAAAGCTGCATGAAACCAGTCTCAGGACTGAAGACCACAACAATAACAACATGTGTGCTAACAATTCTGAAGTCAGAGTGCTATTTTCTTTTCGTTGTGATAGCTCTCTACCTGTCAACCTTCTGTCTAATGGAAAAGGGCTGTTAGAAAGTGATGGGATATCGGGAGAATCAGGAGGGGTCTCTAACTTGGCAAGGGACATCTCTTACGTCGAAATTAAGTTGATTCAAATGCTATACATCGACGAGTGAAAGATTCGTGAGAATACGTCAGGTAAAATATACTCTGATTAAAGGGGACTTGAGATGTAACTGCAATGAGAAAATTAGAAGTAATGTGAAAGTTTGGACGGTAATCTGTCGATTACTCGTTGTGGCGTTATCTTTTAACGAAATTTCAATCTCCCACCTACATAGAGAGAGATGACGATCTTAAGAAAATCACATGTGTTACCGTATTTATAAAGTGAAATGTAGTATACAACTGATCTTTACACCTTCTCCGTGCGATTACCTGAAGAGGCTTCATACGTGGAGAAGCATTTAGTTATTTTAAGGGAATTCGAAAGTGAAGAGGCAACCTGGGACATTGGGAGAACAAAAATGAGATTAATATTCTAGTACTGTAACGCAGGACATAACAGACATACAGACATTAGGCTGATTAGAACAGTTTTTTTTACCTGATGAGAGAATAATTAGAGGGAATATAGCCTATAGCATACGGTTACAGGAGATTCACAGCAAATAACGATACTTTAACAATATGTTCCGCCTTCAGGAACAAAACTTTTTGGGTTCATTTTGGTACTAAGAGCAATCAAAGGTTGCAATTATAATTGTCTACCTTCATTCGTGGAATATCATTGTGAATAATCATAGTCAGATGCTTTTTGAAATACGATATAAGGCTAGTGACCATTTTAACTAAAGTTGGTTATAGCTTTGTAGCTTCCAGTTCATTAATCTTCTGTTCAAGCATCACCGCGTTATTGAAATTCTGATCATTCCCGGCATAAATCATCTATCCCTTGGTACATTCGAAGGGAGCGACTTCAGCTAAAACGCCAGAGGCACCTGCAAGCTCCTTGGCTCATTCTTCTGTGCCATGTAGAGCATGGCCTTCAGCGTGCTACCCAAGCCCCGCACGCGATCGTTATCGTTCAATATATCTACAATTCTTCCCCTTACCGCACTCTCTCCCTCAAGTATATTATTATAATTAAATGTTACAAAAGCGTATCACTGTCAAAGCCGTGATAACTGCTACGGCTGTCGTCAGAACTGAATAAACGTTATATAGAAAGGTTATAATAGGGTAGTAGATAAAGGAACACAAGGGGAATATGGACTCGAGGGAGGTATGAAGGAGGAAGCCATCTGGTAGAATTTTGCACCGAGTATAATTTAATCTTGGCTAACACTAGGTAAATCTAAGAACGTTGTATACATGATAGTGTCCTGGAGACAACAGAAGGTTTAAGGCTGATTATATAAAGACAAGAGAGAGATTTCTGTATCAAATTTTAAATTGTGAACTCTGGCCACAGTTTATTGGTTATGAGCTGTAGATTAAAACTTGAGAAGTTGCAAAAAATTAGGAAAGGGGACCTGTATAAACTGAAATATCCAGAGGCTGTTGATAGTTTCAGAGGAAGCTACAGGGAACTATTGACTAGGACAGGGGAAAGGAATACAGTAGAAGACGACTGGGTGGCTTTGAGAAATGAAATAGTGAAGGCAGTAGAGGATCAAATAAGTAAAAAGACCAATCCTCGTAGGTATCCTTGGCTAACACAGGAGACATTTATTTTAATTAATGAAAGGAGAAAACATAAATATGCAGCAAAAGGAACAGGTGAAAGGGAGTACAAACCTCTGAAAAATGAAATCGACAGGAAGAGCAGAATCTCTGAACAGGGGTGGCTAAAGTAAAAGTCTAAGGACTTAGAAGTATATTTCATTAGGAGACAGATATATACCGCCTACAGGTATGTTAAAAGCCTTTTGGAGGAAAGAAAATCAGCTGAATGAATATCAAGTGCTCAAATGGAAAACCAGTCCCAAGCAAAGAAAGGAAAGCTGAAAGGTGAAAGGAGTGTATAGTGTGTCTATACAAGGGAGATGAACGCAATATTACAAAAATGTAATATGACTTAAATTAAGATGACATGGAAGACGTGATACTGCGATCAGAATTTGACAGAGCTCTGAAAGACCTAAGTCGAAACAAGGCACTGGGAGTAGACGATGTTTCGTCAGAACAACTAATGGCTTTGAACGACGTAACCATGACAAAATTCCTCCGTCTGAAGCGCAAAATGTATGAGACAGGCGAAATAGCTTCAGACTTCAATAAGTATACAATAACTTCAGTTCCAAAGAAAGCAGTTGCTGACAGGAGTGAAAATTACCGAACTACCAGTTTAATAAGTCCTGGTTCCAAAATACTAACACGAATTCTTTACAGGTGAATGGAAAAACTGGAAGAATCCGACCTTGGGGATGACCACTTTGGATATCGAAGAAATGTAGGAACAAGCGAGGCAATACTGGTTCTACAACTTTCCTTAGAAGACAGATTAGGAAAGGCAAATATGTGTTTATAGCATTTGTAGACTTTAGAGAGAGCTTTGACAGTGTTGACTGGAATATTCTATTTGAAATTCTGAAGGTAGCAGGTGTAAAATACAGGGAGCGAAAGGCTGTTCACAACGTTTACAGAAAATAGACGGCACTTACGAGTCGAGGGGCACTAAAAGGAATCACCCAATTTTTAAAAAATCATAGCTATTATGTTGTCTGAGGTATGTGGTGAACAAAGTACTGATGGAAAGAACAAAATCTCGAGTCTTACATGAAGTTGTACGACATGAGAGGGACTACCAAAAATTTAATGTGTTTCACGCAGTTTCAGGGGAAAATGTGTATGGTCTGTTCTTCTTTGGCGAGAACACTGTTACAGGAATCACATTCTCGATATGTTTGAGAAATTGCTTTTCCTACGGTTGAAGACTGATTCGAATGACTTCATTGACCAACAGGATGGGGCACCGTTACACTGGCATCTGGAATGCAGCCAGGTCCGGTGACCTTGAAGGCCAGTAATGTAAGGCTGAATCATCTGGTCCAGTGCGACCAATACATTGCTCAGTAATCCTTTGATTTAAAAAGAGGTTATAAGGTGAACATCAACAAAAATAAAGCGAGAGTAAATAAGCCAGATGATGCCGAAGGAATTTGGTTAAGAAATAAAACAGTGGACGTAGTGGACGAGTTTTGCATTCAGGCGCAAAATAATGACAGAAGAAATATAGAGGATATAAAAATCGAATATTAGCAGCTCTTAAGAAAGAGGAAAAAGCTTGAAATGTAAATGTAACTGAAACTCGATAATCAGGATTGCCAGTAGCACAAACAAAACGTTTCATGACACTCGTCAGCTCAAAGAAACGGGTAGAGACATTGCACTTTGAGCCTAGGACTGGTACTATCCTGGACAACCTCCTGTCAACTAAAGAGAAGCTCCAGATGATTACATCCCAACTCTAAACAACAAGCTACATGGGAGGAGTGGGAATACGCAGATAAGAATGAGTCCAGTATGTTTTTGTCATCATAGCCGAGGTCTGGGGACAGACAGACATCCAGACCTCTGCTATTGTCCAGCTACTAAACAAAAATAGAAACAGGTCACACCTTAACTGTGAAGCAATCTCCCTCCTATTATTGTCCACAAATATCTTTACAAAGGCATTACTCACCAGAGTGGAGTGTCAGCCACATTCCTGCATAGAGGAGAATCAAGCCAGATCCACCGAAGTCAAAGTCATGTGTGGGACTCATAAAGAACTTAAAAACCATTCTCACATACAAGAACTTGAGAACGAAACCTTACGCAGCAATCTTCATAGATCCCCGAAAGGCGTACGCCTTGGATGACACACGTTTTCTCTTCGAGATAATAACCGAAATGGGTTTACAGTCACGTCGGTTACAGTGGGCTATGCACGAGCAATTCGCGCGCCTACCTGAACCAGGTATGTAATGCGATTTTGTAAACGTCTCTACGGCAACGCCTCAATGTCGTCGCTTTTCTATAGACGATTACCGTTTTTGCCTGAAGCCGTTTCGCAGTTGAAAGCTGGGAACAGTCAGGTACACTTTTAAGACAGCTCAACTACAGAAAACAAGATCTTGAAACCTGTGACAAAGACGATCAAAACGACATCAGAACCAAAATCGAAAGAAGAACTGTAAAGAGACTTCGAGATCACAATTGCTGTTAGAAAAGGAGATGACATCCACAATTCTTTTCTTAAGAGGAGAGATCTAGACTAGCTGCAAATAGTTTAATATTCTTTACGACAACTGTTTCAGCTTTATTGCCATTCTCAATAACCCGTGAATACGAATTTGGTGGAACGATCTACATATGTGGTTGTTACCCATGTGAATAATTATACATTGGAATTGTGCTGTAGTGTCTCATTCTGTTCCAGCAAGCGCGGGTGTACAGTGATACATAAACATTCCTTGTAACTGCATCTCCGGTGTTACTACTTACTCTTTTAGAGTTCTCTATTATTCCATGCTTCTCATCACCGCGACTTTTACGTTCTGATGCTTGTAAGCTGTTCTGTCCATGTTACATGTGGAAATAGATTTTTTATTCTGTACGATATCTATACGTATTTGTTGACCAAGCGCCGGCTGCAGCGTTTCGCGCGGCATCGCAACGAGAACGTCTGTCACTTCCGCGCCAGCTGCACAGCGCTCGATCCAGCACGAAAATGATCAATTCGTCAGTCACTCTACGACCAGCTGCTAGCAGCGTAATTAATAGGGCTATGATTGAACTACCGCCCTTATGGTAACACAGCCATATGTTATGTCTCACGTAGCTTGAAAGCCAGTTCGTCCTTGTACAATCCTACCACTACTATTGGAATTTAGTATGCTTATAACTAAATAACAGAAAACCCTGGCTCTATGCTGCCACGTATAACCCTCTTATTAACTTCAGGTTATTTTTCAAATAAAGTCACTATGGGACGGTAGTGTGTTGTGTCTAGTGAATAAGTAAATCTGACTATTCAATTCTTTTCCTAAATTCTTACCCAGCAGTTAGAAATAAATGCAGTATGAATAGTATTATACTGAAGCTTGGACGACTCAGTCCCAAATTCATTTAGTGGTTTAAAAATGTACTAACGGTCGCCTGCCTATCCAGGCAATAAAACAGTGAAGTATTGGAAAAGCAGAAGTATGAATTTTGCCTACTTTCTTGCTTCGTCAAATAAATATTACTACATGTAAACAACGTTGATGCACGCACTTGAATTTCTTTTTGACTACTACACCCTTTTACATTAGGTTTTTAAAAGAGAAAAAGCCCAGTAGATAACTTCAAGGAATCTATAAAAGAAAAAATTGGCCAGATGGACCTTCAGTAAAGCATTTTTCATAACCAACGAACTCAAATACTAAAAGGTGTACAACTTTGCTTCCGCCGTTTTTTTACCAACATTTGAGGCTCTAATGGAACAAATTGGTTACACATGTATCATTCAAAGTATTTTTCATCACTGGCCACTACTTTCTACCATCTTTCGGGCAGTGTACGAATCCCGCGTAGAAAAAACTGTTCACCTTTTGAAGCAATCCACGAATAGATCCAATTTGTGACTTCTTCATGAGATCGGAAGTGTTGGTAAGCCAGGCTATGCGCCATTGATCTTAACAGGTTATAGTCAGAGGGAGCAATGTCTGGAGAATACGGCGGGTGAGGTAGCGCTTTCCATTTTAACGTTTTGACCTCTTTTGCAAAGTGGGGTCGAGAGTTGCCGTGCTGCAAAATCACTTTATCGTGCCTCTCGCTGTATTGCGGCCGTTTGTCCTTTAATGCTCTGCGCAAACGCATTAATTGCGTTCGATGACGAGCACCTGCGATTGTTTCGCTTGGTTTTAACACCTCATAGTACACGACGCAGAGCTGGTCCCACCAAATGCAGATCATAATCTTGGAGCCGTGAATATTCGGTTTGGCTGTCGACGTGGAAGCATGGCTGAGATATCCCCATGATTTTTTGCGTTTAGGGTTCTCGCAATGAACCCATTTTTTGTCCCCGGTCACAATGTGATGCAGAAACCCCTTCCGTTCACCAACACACAAACGCCGTTCAACGTCTCTTGGTTTCAGCTCACACAGGACCCAAGTTTCTTTATTCTGAATCATGCCCATAACCTTGACACATTTTGAAATGGTTTGGTGTGTCACTGCCACTAATCATGCTAATTCTTCTTGAGTTTGATGCGAACCTTCACTTAGCAATGTCTTTCCGCATCTTCGAAAACATTCTCTCTTCCCCCACTATGCCGGTTTATGACGTTAAAATCAACGTTCTTGAAGCGTTGAAACCACTCACGACACGTTCTTTCACTAACAGCGCCCTTGCCATGCATACCTGAGAGCATTCGATGACACTCAGCCGCTGTTGTCTTCATATTGAGACAAAACAGTAACACCTCCCACAAATGATAAGAATTAGGCTCGTAAACTGACATTTGCAATCAAGAACAACTTTATGATGCAAACACAAATCGACTAATGTTTGAATGAGGTTATGTTGATCGAGGTCCAAGCTAACTGTCTGAAGTCCGCGATCTGTTTCTTTCGACCGCTATTTAGCGATGTCGCCACCTATCGGCAGACGGCGGAAGCAAAGTCGCACACTTTGTAAAATACTTAGATACGAAAGCACTGACTTATTATGCTGAACATTTCACTTCAAAAATCTCTTTCTCACTTGAATTTACTTTCAAAAGCTATTACTCTTTGAACTAATGCTGTATAGTCATTTAACAAATTCTAGTAACTTTGCTTTACTTTGACTGAATTTTACATAAGCAATCTTTTACTACAACAATTTGCAATAGTTAAGAAAACTGTTAAAACTAGAATAGCTTGACTTTATTTCTCTGTAATGTACTAAAGCATGGATATGTTATTACCCTAATTAAAATTTTCATTACGCCCTTCAGTGAAACAACTAAGACAACTTTTCTTTAACTATTGCTCAAGATGAAAATATTTATGAACTCTTTGACTTTATGATGTAAAATTACATTTAAATTCACTCTATTCAGTTTACACTTTGCCACTACTGAGACATAATTTCATTACTATAGGATTTAGTACCTCACTCATATATTTCTTTATTTACACGAAAACAATTTAAATGGTGCCTCTTTATATTAACTTGGCACTTCATAAGTCTGTAAAAGAGGATACTGGGATTAATCAAACACTAGGACGGAACCCTATATAAGCTTATGATTAGGATGAAATAACAGTTTGAACCAGTTTCTTTAAAACTCAAGAATGATTATTCACTAACAACACACAGTTTAAATTAATGAGTCACGCTGTACAAAAGTAAAATACTAAAAATATCTTATCTAGTGGATGTAGGCTTGAACGTGGCCAACAATTAAGGTGGCTACACTACCCACAGTACGGCCTGCAAGTATCTTTCCGAATGGGCTCAGTTTCTCTTCTTGGTGTCGTTCAGTTTTACGTACAGTAGGCCAGCAACTCGCAGCTTAGTCGTAAGCCGTTTGCGGTCTTCATCCGAGGCATTTTTGTGCAAATTTGCAAACAAAGCTTTTCGTGCTCCACAAGTAATCACTGCTATCTACATGTTGTGTGACTTACTTCCCGCGCTTGCTCTAGATAGCGCGCCAATTCGCCATTGCCACCTTTCCCACTCCTCAGGGCCACTTTCGTTTCAAACAAAAGCACACTGGCTTTTACATAACACCTATTTCTTACATTGTTCCTGTGAGTGACAATTTATTACAATTGCCGAATTTACATCAACATGAACAGTTTATACACACAAATATTTTTAAATACAAAATGCCATCAGAAAATTATTTAACGTAATAAACAATTTACATAGTATTTCACACACATTACTCAGAGACAATGCAAAGAACTTCAACCTCCGATATAGCACACTTTACTTTACATATACAGAAAATATAGTAGCACTATGCGAAAATTTTAAAGTAAAAAATTATAAAAAATTTAGATGAGCCATAAACAAACAGTGTTATACTTGCGCAGATATCAGCAGAAGAGACTAAATATAGTTACATGTCCGCAGCACTAACATAGGGCCTAGTCGCAGAAGCACAGGACATCCTAGACGAAACGCCCGACACCCAACGGTATGCGTCAATCAATAACGCGCTCGTGATTAACATGTCACAATCAAAAGCGCAGCAACTACAGTAGTTCGGCGATTACACCCCGTCACAGCTTTTACGCCGTTTGCGCACACCGGCAAGCAGCACGATAAGTGACGACGTACTGAGCAATATTTGGTTGTTCCGATTATCCTCGGACACTGAATAAATTCTAACAGTCTGCACTGGGGATCTAAACGCATTAGCGCAGAGAGCGGAAAGGATCGTCGAGACGTATCCTGCAACGAAAGTATCAACACAGAAACCGCGACAAGAGAATTTAATTTTTAGGGGCCATCGATAGCAGGTGAAACTAGAACTGCTATGGATTTTGGAACAACATCAGTTAAGATATTACACTTTTTTTTGTACCGAGGATGTGCTTTTTCATAAGTTACTGACTTTAATTTTCCTCAGTTCCCCACATGTTGTTGCTGTTGTGGTCTTCAATCCTGAGACTGGTTTGATGCAGCTCGCCATGCTACCCTATCCCGTGCAAGCTTCTTCATCTCCCAGTACCTACTGCAACCTACATCCTTCTGAATCTGCTTAGTGTATTCATCTCTTGGTCTCCCTCTACTATTTTTACCCTCCACGCTGCCCTCCACTGCTAAATTTGTGATCCCTTGATGCCTCAGAATATGTCCTACTAACCGGTCCCTTCTTTTTGTCAAGTTGTGCCACAAACTCCTCTTCTCCCCAATTCTATTCAATACTTCATCATTAGTTATGTGATCTACCCATCTAATCTTCAGTATTCTTCTGTAGCAGCAGATTTCAAAAGCTTCTATTCTCTTCTTGTCTAAACTATTTATCGTCCATGTTTCACTTCCATACTTGGCTACACTTCATACCAATACTTTCAGAAATGACTTCCTGATACTCAAATCTATACTCGATGTTAACAGATTTCTCTTCTTCAGAAACGCTTTCCTTGCCATTGCCAGTCTACATTTTATATCCACTCTACTTCGACTATCATCAGTTATTTTGCTCCCCAAATAGCAAAACTCATTTACTACTTTAAGTGTCTCATTTCCTAATCTAATTCCTTCAGCATCACCCGACTTAATTCGACTACATTCCATTATCCTCGTTTTGCTTTTGTTGATGTCCATCTTATATCCTCCTTTCAAGACACTGTCCATTCCGTTCACCTGCTCTTCCAAGTCCTTTGCTGTCTCTGATAGAATTACAATGTCATCGACGAACCTCAAAGTTTTTGTTTCTTCTCCATAGATTTTAATACCTACTCCGAATTTTTCTTCTGTTTCCTTTACTGCTTACTCAATATACAGATTGATTAACATCGGGGAGAGGCTAAAAACCTGTCTCACTCGCTTCCAAACCACTGCTTCCCTTTCATGCCCCTCGACTCTTATAACTGCCATCTGGTTTCTGTACTAATTGTAAATAGGCTTTCGCTCCCTGTATTTTACCCATACTACCATTAGAATTTGAAAGAGAGTATTCCAGTCAACATTGTCAAAAGCTTTCTCTAAGTCTACAAATACTAGAAACGTAGGTTTGCCTTTCCTTAATCTTTCTTCTAAGATAAGTCGTAAGGTCAGTATTGCCTCACGTGTTCCAATATTTCTACGGAATCCAAACTGATCTTCCCCGAGGTTGGCTTCTACCAGTTTTTCCATTCGTCTGTAAAGGATTCGTGTTAGAATTTTGCAGCTGTGACTTATTAACTGATAGTTCGGTAAAGACTGCTGCCACCCTTCAGGAACCACGTGTTTGTCTGGCCTCTCAACAGATGTCCCTCCGTTGTGATTCCACCTACGGTACGGCCATCTGTATCGCTGAGGCACGCAAGCCTCCCTACCAACGGCGAGATCCATGATTTCTGAATTATTTCGCAATTGTGTCTGCACAACAAGTTAGTGATGTGAAACAGTGTAAACTCCGCTGTGTTGTGGCAAAAGAAGAAAATTTTGGCATGGCAGCCAGAGAAATGTGTACGTTTTACTCAAAATTCGCCACCCACGACGCGTTTTTGCAAATAAGAAGTGGTTAACAAGCCAGGAGAAAATAAATCGTTGCATTTTCGACGAATTTTTTTTTGTAGATACTATCGAAAGCACAGGGGACAGTAGATCTTTCTGAATGGTCACCATGTAAGTGTGCGCGTGAGGTGCTGGGGGGGGGGGGGGGGGGCACTTACTATTTACGAAAAATGTGAGTGTAGGCTTCAGTTTAGAACGGCACTTCCCCTCCAGCGCTCGGAGCGCCCCCCACCCCTACCGCTCCTCACGCTTCCCCAGCCTGCTGCCTCACGCTTCCCCAGCCTGCTGCGTATCTAGAGGGCACGGCATTTTGCGTGCACTATGTCTGTTTGCCGCTAACTACTCTAATATTGAACTATACGGTCGGGTCACATTGTCGCTAATCTCGGACTACGACCTACATTTGAGTGGCAGTTCACAGTAAATGATATAGCGCAGCCTATCATTGGAGCTATTTCTTATCCTTTCATGAGTTAATCCCCGTCATACGACTCCAGCAGCTGATAGATTCGAGTACAAACCTGAATACTCCAGGGAAGGTGTGTTGTGTCACCCCGATGATGGTACGTGCAGTCGCAGGAAATACGTTGTACATAGGACTACTACAAGAATTTTCTGAAATCACACATCAGTCGCCTACTTCCCGCCGGTGCATCACATTTTGAGCACGCCAGGACCGCCAGCTCACGCTCGGCCTAGACGTTTGACGTCAGAGACGTTGAAATTTGTGAAGCAGAAATTCCGCAGCATGTTGTCGCAGGGCATTTGCAGAGTTTCGAGTAGCAACTGGGCAGCCCCTATCCGCTTGGTACCTAAGAAGAAGAACGGTTTACGTCCACGAGGCGATTACCGTCAGCTGAATGCGAGCACCGCTCTGCATCGGTACGCGGTCTCACACATAAAAGACTTTTCTTCCAACGTTCACGATGAGATTATATTTTCCACTATTGATCTAGTCCGGGAGTACAATCAGTTACGTGTTGCTATGCCTAGATATTCCGGAAACAGTGGTGATAAAACCATTCAGCCTATTCGAGTTCACTAGGATGCCTCTCGGTCTGTGCAACGCAGCACAGACGTTCCAAGGTTTTAGGTATTACATCACACTGGGCAGACTTCTGTTATGTCTACACAGACGACATATTGTCGGCCTAGACGTTTGACGTCAGAGACGTTGAAATTTGTGAAGCAGAAATTCCGCAGCATGTTGTCGCAGGGCATTTGCAGAGTTTCGTGTAGCAACTGGGCAGCCCCTATCCGCTTGGTACCTAAGAAGAAGAACGGTTTACGTCCACGAGGCGATTACCGTCAGCTGAATGCGAGCACCGCTCTGCATCGGTACGCGGTCTCACACATAAAAGACTTTTCTTCCAACGTTCACGATGAGATTATATTTTCCACCATTGATCTAGTCCGGGAGTACAATCAGTTACGTGTTGCTATGCCTAGATATTCCGGAAACAGTGGTGATAAAACCATTCAGCCTATTCGAGTTCACTAGGATGCCTCTCGGTCTGTGCAACGCAGCACAGACGTTCCAAGGTTTTAGGTATTACATCACACTGGGCAGACTTCTGTTATGTCTACACAGACGACATATTGTTCATGTTTGACTCGGAGGAAGAACATTTACAACATCTGCCCAAGAATTTGATAGCTTACGCGCGCAAGGTTTGGCAATTAATCCTTCGAAGTGTACTTTCGAAGCGAGGGCTGTGCAATTTCTTGGTCACGTGGTGGAGGTGCATGATATTCGTCCCTCACAGGGTAAGGTAGAAGCCATAAGCAAGCGCCATCAGCCCGTTAAAATCAGAGCTACTCCCTTTCTATGTGTCGTAAATTTTGATCAAAGATCCATATACAATCAAGTACTGCTCCCCTGAACGAACTTCTTAACGGCGCACCAAAGACAAACGAGAGGGTGCATTGGACAAGCGAGACGGACGACGCTTTTCAGGCTGCGAAAGCAGCAATTGCGGAAACTGAACTGGGACAGTGACAGAAGCTCCCCTTGCGCTTATGATTGATGCAATAGCAGGTCGATCGTTGTTGGCAGCCCATTGTATTCTTTAGTCGTAAATTGTCACTTTCGCAGCAACGTTGGGCAACCTAAGACCGCGAACTATATGCCGCCTAATCCCCAGTCAAGAAGTTCTGGCATTCATCAGAAGGCCGACGGTTCACTATTTATACACATCACAAGCCGCTAACTTATGCTTTTACTCTAAAACCCAAGAAAGTATCGCTGAGGCAGCTACTCCAACCAGTTTACTATCTGCACTGTCTATGAACAAGGGAAGCTGAAGTGCCAGCGGACGCACTCTCGCGTGTAGAGTTATAAAGCGATAGCAAACGCATGCTCACGTGTCGAAGCTGTAGCAACTGCCGTTGATTCTGATGTCCTCGCACAGGGCAGACAAAATGATAGGGTATCATGCGATTTGTTGGAACATCTGTAAGAGTGAAGTTGCAACGGGTCACTAAACCTGAAGTGAATGCTGAGTTGCATTGTGACCCATCCATAGAGAAAACACGTCCATTCGTGCCGCAACAGTTTCGAACCCAACCAATTACACTGGTACTCGATCTAGAGCATCCAGGCGTACGAGGCGCTCTTGGATTGGTCAAGCAAAGTTTGGTCTAGCCTGGAATGCACGAAGATATGAAAACATTGTCAAGCGGCGCATAGCGTATCAGAGGAATAAGATCACGCAGCATCGTTATGCGCATTTCTACCGCCGAATCAACGTTTTGAACATATGCACGCCGATATCGTAGGCCCGTTCACGGTCTCTGAAGGCTATAGGAATTGTCTCGCGGTTGTGAACCGATTCATCAGGTGACCTGAAGCATTGCCTACGAGAAATATCCCAGCTGAAGCCGTAGTGCAAACAGTTTTTCGTGGACGGATCGCCCGGTTCGGCGTACCATTCCGAATAATCGCTGACCAGAGACGAAAGTTTGAAGTTTACCTTTTCAAAGTATTATCTAGGTTATTAGGCACGAAGTGTATAGGAACCAGAGGCTATCATCGTGCATCAAACGGCATGATCGAGCGTCTGCATCGACAACTAAAAGCAGCTCTGCGATGCCATGCGAGGGAGAACTGTATGGAGGTACTATCTGTTGCACCTCTCGGTCTACGGACGTCATTCAAAAGTGATCTGAAGTCTACAGCAGCAGAACTAGTATACGGGCAAACGTTACGTCTGCCAGGAGAATTATTGCACAGCATGGTGGATGATACAATCGCTGCGCCAGATTTTGCTGCCAGAATGGCAGGGTCATACACACCAGGTCGGACCAATGGCGCAAAAAAGGAAGTTTGGAAGATACTCGTTTGTATTCGCAGATCTTGATAATTGTACACACGTTTTCTTGAGTGTTGTTACACGTAAAATTGTCCGCGGCGTGTGTTTATTTTGAGAAATAATATGTAACAGCGCAGTACACAACAATTATAAATTATGACACCTACCGTTAACCTACAGGGCAGCAGTAAAGCCATCCCCATAGGATCTACAGAACAACAACTGATCTCACTATAGGAGTCTTTGGTTAAAGAAACGAAAAAAAGCATCACTGGGTGAACAGACAGGCAGCGACGTAAGCGGAAGGAGTTCTCATTTCCAACCATCAACTACTACGGAAGGTAACAACATAAAAGCGGTTGACGTTGAGACTTATCAAAAAGTTAGTGACCTCGAAACGAGAGTGGAGGATTATCTCACTCCAAATGAACCTCAGAAGAACAAAAACTGGCCACTGGAAAAGGAAAATTCGAACTCAGAAGAAGATGGTGGGAAACCATCATAGACCCCTAAAAACCAAAAGTCTGATAAAGCACTGAATTTACTGACTGAATTTGAGATGGAAGCGGAAAATGAATTGCAAGCCGTTGTACATCAATCACATCAACCAGTTATGACAGGCCATCTGAGACTAACCCCCCCCCCCAAGAAAGCAAACAACAAATTGATAGACGAAGGATGCAGCAACGGTTAACTGACACCTCACCAGCTATAAATGAAAATGAAAACGAGAAGCAAGGAAGCAAAGTGAAACACGCTTTGCAAAGTACTCTGACGGTCACTGACGAACCAGCAGAACGCACTCCTACAGAAACGAAGAAAATCGCCTGCAATCATATGTCGCTCAAATGCCAAAGTAGAGCAAAATCGTCAAAGATGAAGATCAAACCAAACTTAACTGCGGTATGCCATAAAATGGAGAATGAAGAGGAGAAAGCACAGTTCAAAAGCATAGGAAAGATTGACATAAAAGTGAACAAGCAGAATCTGAATCCAAACAAAATAAAGTAACACACGTAAAGAAGTTAGAAAACATTATGTATTAGGTTCATGAAAAATAGAAGAGTGCGCATGTCTGTAGCATTAAATATTTGTTGGATTAGAAATGAAAAGAAGATAAATATTTTGGAGAAATTTCTTAGAACAAATGAGGATGGTGTCGCCAGTAGTAGGATAATGGGGCTCTCATCCCAAATTTGATATCAAATTGATGTACAACTTAATTAAACTGATCACTTAATGCCCCCAGCCCATCTGCGTATGACATCGTGTGATTTTGTCAGCCAGCATGAGGGTCCGAGCCTCCTGCCCCTCCGCACTCTACTCCTCCCCCTCCCCCAACCTACGCTACAGGCAGGAATTTCCATTCTTAGTGGTAATTTTGGCGGAAACTTCGAATTTTGGTGGGAGTTTCTTTGTCTCAGGGCTGCGCTGACATCCCATCCCACCCGGGAATCGGCGGGAAATTAAAAATGACGGTACTCTTTCCAGGATTCAAATCCTGGTCATGCATGGAAAGCCGAAGTGCACTCCTTGAACACAACTATACCACCAGAAGATCTTGGAATTGGCGGGAGCTTAAAAATGGTGAACCCTGGTCCTTCTGGACGGAAAGCCGAAGTGCTCTCTCCAACACATGGAAACTGTCCATATACAAAAGAGGAAGGTTAGGTTAGTGTATTTTATTTATTTTGGTTGGAAAACTGACGTGAAGGACGGTCTTAGTTACATAATTAATCATAAATATGGGGCCTTATTACACAACCATGCGCATAGTGCTACACAAGAATGGCCTAAAATCGCAAAACAGCTCAAAAATTGATGGTATCATACAACTGGTGCTATCCTCCTGGGAAAAAATTTCGCAATACGTCTCGAAACTAGTAACAGACACACTCAATCTCTACCCTTCACCCACAAGCTGGCAGGAAGTTTGGGGTGTAATGTATTATCTCTATTCTTTTTGGCAGGAAATATGTTCAGCTGATGAGATGATGGTGTTGCACGGAGAGGAGTTTAATAAGTCTATTAAGTGTAAGCATGCAGCTGAGGACAATATCTGTAGTTGTTTGATGTCAGAGTTCGCTACAGATGCCTGCTCAAAAATCACCTTGCAGCCCAAATAATCTAAGCCAATACATGCTACCACAACTGAAGGAAAAAATGCATCACTGTTCTAATTAGCTTTGAAATTGTCGTGAAAAATCCAGCACTCGTAATGAATGGGTCATAATGCAACACATGTATTGGGAAAATCTCGTCCCAAAAGACTGGATAGGGGGCAGTTGTTGAACATGCATTCTCCTCGATAGGCCCTCACAAACTGCTGAAATTTAATGCCATCTTACCTCTCCTCATCCCTCCCCTCCGTCATGGAGAAAACAGGCTTTTTCAAATGGCCAGCTGCACCTCGTGACATGAGCTTGCCATGCTCACTGAGCATCTTGAGGCGACTGTCCTTTACCAACACAAAAACGTACAGACAACTAAACAATAGGAAATAAAATTATGGCTGCCCCGAGTGCAACTTGTTCATCTAAAATGTAGTGAGACAACCCCCACACACTGCCCCCTGGTCAGAACATGGCTGTGCCCGGCCACCACCCACACTAGACACGCTCCTCCATGTCCCCAGCAGTCTGCCGTTCTATGATGGAGAACAATTCTATTTAATGTCAACACAGCTCTTTGTTGCGATCTGTTAAACGTTTTTTTCTCAGAAAGACTGAACCCCTCTGGAACAGAAACGAAATTTTAGAGAACGCTCCAGATGACTTTTTCAAAAGGAAGCCTTCTGCCTAAAGCGACAGCAGACCCACAGTGTCTTCAGTACAATGCATCTCCACGAGCACGTTGCTGGATGGTCAGTGTTATCGACGCCGACAAAAGCTACACATACAATAGAGCGCAACGCCAGCCAGCATCCCTCAGAACAAAACCACGATAAATGAGAGGTATCCTGACTGCCAGTTGTTTGTCTAGAAGGACAGCTGCGATTTCCTACGGAACTTGGCTTCCATGCCTCTAGTAGCCCAGCTGTTCTGAGCACTGCATTGTAACATTTGTATTTAACATCAACGCATCTCCTAAAATGTGGCATGTGTTAAAAAAGGAAAACACAGTTGCGATGATAATAAATATCCTCTTTCCAAGAAAATAGGCACGTTACATTTTCTTTTACTTTTATGAGCAAAATCGGTGCAGTTTTTACGTTCAACTGCAGGATACAATTCTTATCACATTATTTTGCGGCATTCAGCGAAGTGCACCGCCGCCGATCAATTACAGATGACAATCAGAGATATCACCCTACATACAACCGGGAAAAAATCTTCTACAGTTTTGATGCGAAAATTACCGATCACCACAGAATGTCCTCATTATTTCGAAACCGTCATCAAAGTAAAGAAAAAGAGTAAATTTAAACTCCAAAGAAAAAACATCTGCGTTAAGCAATTTCTTTCACCTTGATGAACAACTTACACGACCTGAGAGCGTCTCTCGCTTTCAAGTCAGTGTCTGTAAATAAAGTGCCATGCATGTGTGTATTACAGACAACTCAGACACATGAAATAACATTAGATAAGGCAATATTTCATACCATTAGCTTACATGATGGAAAAAAAACACAATCATTTTTAAGTTCAACAATAACTCACTATAATTCAAGAGGACATTGTTGTTTTGTACACTATGGCAAAGCCCATTTTACCAATGCGATGCTATATCACACTAGCATTTACGAAACAAATCGTGAAAGCCTATCTTGTATAGAACCTCCTACAACATTTTACAGTCTCTCTCTCTCTTCTGTTGCTCTGAAACGAATTACCGTCTGCGTGCTTACATTTAACATTTTTGCCCCATAACTTCCCTCTACCGACACGTCTGTAAACTTTCTATGATACAGTAGATTCTTGTGTTCTAGTTTTGTATGTAATTTGATAAGCACAGCATGTTTCACGCAATGTACTCACTTCTTAGGGGGGGGGGGGGACCACTGTCATTTCTAAGTTCCACAATGAACTAGAATTCAAGTGGTGTCTGCTTTATAATTAGAGTCTATGAAGTATGAAATAACACAGGACTTCCGGTAACACCTCTTTTTAAACACGTAGTCGTAATGGTAACCATCCCAGGGGACACCGCCTTCAGTGCCGTGTGGGAGGGTTTGGGTACTTTGTTGAAATTGAGAGCTGTGCTGGCGGTAGCATAGCTACTGGCAGGGTCAGCCAAACCGGATTGATCTCGACTTAGGAGACAGACGAAGTGTGTCCCACAACATAGGGCAGGAAGGGCTCTAGAGCCGTAGTGAAGCCAGCTTCCCAAAGGAGTAGACCTAATACAAATCCCAATCCTCCAGGTTTGGAGTTGGGCATGGGACTAATATTCCCATACTGAAAAAAGAAGAATGTTACGGAAATTCAACAGAAGTCTCGGAAACTGGATGGAAACGTGTATCACGATCCTGGCATAGAAAACGAATGAAGGATCTGACAGTAGCATCATGGAATGTGAGGACAATGCTTCAGCCCGGAAAAATGAAAGAAATAGCCAGTGAAATTTTAAAATTTAAATATGATGTCGTATGGCTACAGGAAATAAGATGGCATGGGAATGGACAGATAGATAAACCTGAGTACTCGTTGGTGTATAGTGGACCAGAAGAAAACAGGCCAACTTGGAACAGGTTTTATAATAACTAGGTAAGTTAAGAAAAGTCTATGAGAATTGAACCCATAAATGAAAGGATGTGCAGAGTCAGACTAAGAGGGAATTCACATGGACCAACAGAGGAAAAAGAGGATATAATTAAAGAACACGTCTACAAAGACTTGTAAAAAGTATGCTACGCAGTACCTAAATATAACCTGATGTTAGTAATAGGAGATTTTAATGCAAAAATAGGGAGGAATAAACATCCACATGAAGTTACCGGAAAATATTCACTACATGAAGAAAACAACGAGAATGGAGACTTACTGTGCCCATTTGCAGCAAAGAATAATATGATTATTAAAAGTACCTGCTATATACACGAAAGGATACATCTGGGTACTTGGAAGTCTGCAATCAATAGAGTAGTCTATCAGATTAACCATATTTTAGTGATTGATCACCACTCCACGTCATTTATGGATGTACGGAGCTGCACAGGACCAAACTGTGATTCAGACCATTTTGTGATAAAATCAGTCTTGAGAGAAAAACTGTCACTAACAAATGGCAAAAGGGTGGAAAGATGATAAAATGGAATACAGACGAACTGAAAATCCCTGATGAAGTAAAAAAATACCCAGTAACACTAAGTAGAAAGTTGAGCAATGAAGGGACCGCAGTAGGAATAGACGAAAGGTGGAACAAGATTGAAAAAGCCATTAAAGATGCTGCAGAGGAAATAATAGGCATAAGGAGGAACAGGAGAACCCAGGAATGGTTTGATGAAAATTGCAGGTCAGCAATAGAGGAAAAGAACAGGGCGCGAACATAAGTGCTACAGAGAGAAACCAGAAATAATGTGGAACAATATAGAGAATTAAGGAGAAGAACTAACAGACTCTGCAAGAAAAGAAAAGAGTGAGGACTAAGAAGAAATTTCAAGAACTAGAAGAAGTAAAGGAACAGAGTGAAATAAGTAAATTCTATCATGCTGTAGGCTAAATAAAGAATAGATTCCAGCCAAAAGCAATGGCCTGTTTCAGTAAAGATGGGAAAATGATAAGGGAGGAAGAAGAGATATTGGGAAGATGGGCAGACTATTTCAAAGATACACTAAGCACCAGCCTAGAAGATAAAGAGACAGCTGCACAGGAGTAAAGAGTGGGGCTGGAAGTAGAGAACGATACCAATGAGACAAGAAAGCCAACACTACATGAGGTCTCCCAGGCCGTGCACAAGTCAAAAAACAATCGGGCTCCTGGAAAAGACAGCATAATCCCTGAATTAATAGAAACTGCTGGTGAGGCTATAGTAAAGGAACTGCACACATTAATATCAGATACATGGGAAACAGAAACTATGCCAGATAATTGGAAAACTGGAATAATAATCCCCATTTATAAGAAAGGAGGCAGAACAGCATGTGAAAACTATACAGGTATAACACTCCTAAGCACAGCTTATAAGCTCTTCACAAATATATTAAACGAAGTGATACACAAGTGAGCAGAAGGCATACTACGGGAATATCAGTGTGACTTTCGACCAGACAGAGGAACAACTGATCAAATATGTGTGATAAAGACAAATGATGGAAAGGTTCTGTGGATGTGATATAAATCTGCATTTCCTATTCATCGACTTCAAACAAGCCTTTCACATCATTAACTGGCAAGAACTATACAGAGTACTTGATGAAGTTAGTATATGTGCTAAACTAATAAGATTAATCAGAATGACAATGACAGAGACAAGAGCAAAAGTAAAGGTCTTTAGCAGAACAAGTGAAAGCTTTGACGTTAATAAAGGCGTGAAACAAGGCGATAGTCTCTCCACTGCTCTATTCAATATAGTCCTGCATAGTGCAATAAATAAAATCAACAAAAGAGGCACCATATTTATGAAAACTAGCCAGATATGGTCATACGCCGATGGCAGTGCTATAGTAAGAAGAAATATCAATACACTCCAAGAAACATACCGGGCAATGGAAATAGAAGCTTTTAATTGGCCTCATAGTAAATTAAAACAAAACAAAATATATAGTAGTGCCACAATCTGAAGCCAGAAGAACCCCTAAAAACCTAAACACCTATGGGAAATGCTTCAAAGGTTGTCCTCTTTTTACCACTTGGGAGCCGTAAAGCAAATGATAACAGTATTGGAAAGGCTACAAGGGAACGAATACAAGCAGGAAATAGAGCTTACTTTGCAAATATGCAACTTTTCAGAAATAGTCTTATTACAAGAAAAACAAGAGTGCTAATATATAATTCCCTAGTCCACTCAGTTATCAATATGGGTCAGAGGTATGGACATTGACAGAACATGATAAAAATGCACTAAAAACCTTCGGTGGAAAATATTGCGCAAAATCTATAGGCCAATAATGCCTAATTACAAGAGTTAATACAAGGTAGGGACATAGTAAAATCTGTGATATCACAGAGAATACGATGCCTAGGACACTTGGAGAGAATGCCAGAGGATATAATTCCAAAGAAAATGATGAAAGGTGTGATCCATTCAGCTAGATGAAAAGGGAGACCTAGAAGAAGATGGACTGACGACGTAATAGTGGATCTCACCAGTATGGTAGTCAGGGGGTGGAAAAGAGCAGCAAATAACCGAGAAGTGTGAAGGAAGATCGTTGAAGAAGCCGAGGCTTACAAAGAGCTGTAGCACTGCTGAAGAAGAAGAAGAAGAAGAAGAAGAAGAAGAAGAAGAAGTCGTGGCGATGATAATAAAAACAGTCAAGGTGCCACGAGAATAGATACAGCCGATTTCTGTTAGTTTTATGAGCGAAATCGGTGTAGTTTTGAGAGAACTTTATGCATCCAAACTTTAAGCAGTTATACCACTCCTTGTAGTAGAACCTCCTATAAGATTTTACCACGTCTCTTTTCCGATATATCAAAAAACAAATAGCGCCTACGTGTTGGCATCGAGCATATTACATACGCACGTGTCAACCCAATGGAGCTGCAGGCCAGTGCTCGAAGTCGCTTGCACAGATCTGCACACAGTTTGGTCGGCTGAAACGGAGGAGGACCATATCCAACAGACTATCAAACACAAGAGAGAGTACCTGTACTGTTCCTTCATAAGCAGTTTAATACGTTGTTTTTTCGACTGTAACATGTCCAAGAATTGTACGACTACAGCTGTGTGCACCGCCATACATTTTGTTTTTCTAGCATGACTTCGATGTCTGTGTCAGCTGCTAAACCGACATTAATACGTTACGATCCTTTGGCTCTCGCAGAATGCTGAACATCGCATGACGTAAACAATGCGGCTTCCACAAAACACAGGCTGGTAGAAATAAAATACAGAGGCAATGTTTCTCATAGACAAAAATGTGGAAGACATCGCACCATATGGAAACAGGAAGAGTTTGCGGCATTGTAGAGCATTTCAAAGAGTCATCCGAAGGTGGAGATGCCGTGTGGCTCGGGCCTTCCGTCGGGTAGACCGTTCGCCTGGTGCAAGTCTTTCGAGTTGACGGCATTTCGGCAACTTGCGTGTCGATGGAAATGAAGTGATGATAAGGACAACACGATACCCAGTTCCTCAGCAGAGAAAGTCCCCGACCCAGCTGGGAATCGAACCCGGGCCGTTAGGTATGACATTCCGTCACGCTGACCACTCAGCTACCGGGGGCGGACATCCGAAGGTGATGACCTACACACTTAATCTCATCTTCCACAGCGATGAGGTAGCGGATGTTTCGGTGTTCCGTATCGAAGAGCATTGTTTCTTTATTTTGCAGTCATGTATATGATTACTGTTCCGATGCTGACAATCGCCGGGAGGTGCTGTTGACAACACGCAAAATGTAGTACAAGAAAAAAGAGGTACTGTTATCTTATTGGTGAAAAAAATAACAAAAATAAAAATAAACTAAATATATTTTAAGTGCATAAAAGCATTTGGAAACAAAACGAGTCTCCAGCGTTGAGGAACGCTTCAAACAGCTGTCTGAAGGTGATGACCGCTACATTTAGTCCCATGCTCCACAGTGACAAGAGCGTCATGGATGGATGGCTGCCATAAGCCTCATCTAGTCCTCTCGCTAGTGGATCTACCTTCGAAACCTATCCCGGACGTACTGCACTGTAGGTCATCCTCTAGACTCCGTTCGGTATAAAATGCGTGGTGGATCCACCAGCGATAGGAATAAATCGGGTTTATCGGAACCACCAAAAACACAGATGTGGACATAGACACACACAAAAATAGAGCATTTCCCCGAAACCTACCGTTTGCAGGTATACTGAATATTTGGTTGTGAGTGAATGGGTGCATTCGAATATAGTGCAATACGTCCGACTAATGTATTGTTCTGTACCGTAGTGAGAATAATACCCACGAAAGACTGTCTCCATCCTTCCGACGGACATTTAGCACACAAAATAGCAGAACTGGGACGATGATGTTCCGTCAACATGGATCTTTACGACTACAAAAGTCGGCGTGATAGGCGCAGCAGAACGTAATGGTTTTTCGTTATTACTGGAGAATCTCGACAATATAATTACGAAATATCGGTAATATAACTTGCATCGAAGATATTATGCTCATTAGCAGGATGAATTTAAATATGCCTGCATTCCCTACAGAAGCGTTTTGTGAAGAGTTTTTCGCTGTTTACGGAGCTATAGCACTGTCGAAAATGACATACAAGTGGTTGAAATCTAGACATATACTCCC
This sequence comes from Schistocerca gregaria, assembly GCF_023897955.1. Lineage (NCBI taxonomy): Eukaryota > Metazoa > Arthropoda > Insecta > Orthoptera > Acrididae > Schistocerca > Schistocerca gregaria. Next base: position 618,013,071 of record NC_064920.1, read on the forward strand.
TATATGTGTGTGTGTGTGAAGCAATCAGCTGTGGACGCTTTCTGTTCGAAGGCATAACTTGCTAGCTGTTTGTCTATAAATTACACTGCCACGGGTGTGCACTCTGTAGGTATGGCGACGGGAAACTCTAATGGTCCAGTATGCTAAGTGCAATCGACACACTGTCAACTAACGAATAATTTATTACTAGGCTGAAAAAAAATTCCCCGAAATCTACAGTTTGTAGGTATCCTGACATGACTGTTGGGACATACCAGTGTTGGATGAGGTAAACACAAAGTAGCGAAGCTCATCTGGTAAGCAATAAGAGCACATACTTAAGGGAAAAATATCAGAGCAGCAGCAGAAATCAGCTCTGTACATACGTCAACTCCCTGTTGCAGATCTGCAAATATCCTCGTATAAAATCAAACAGCGAATGGGCACGTCAGCAATATGGCCATATAGATAGGGAAAATATTAAAAAAACACGAAAAATGACATAAAATTGGCAAAAATAGAGGAAAAGCTGATATAATTAAGATACATTGATGGGAAATACGTAAAATTGAGGGAAACACGACGAAATATGCAAAACCGTGAAAAAAATTTGAAAAATTTTAACTAAAAAGGCCAAAATTATAAACACATAAAATATAAAATAATAAGAACCAAAATCAACCAATAAAGGGAAATATAAAGTGTTAGAAACATCATAAACCTTAAATGAAACCAACAACAAAGGCAATCTAGCAACCAAGGTATAAAAAATTAAATAAACATCAGCCTGCAAACGCTCAGGTTGATAACCTCAACCTAAAATCAAAAGCAAAGTAGGAGCTCCGATTACTTAAGCCCTAGTGAATTCAACTCGATTTCTAAACTGAAGGAAACATTTCACGGCATTCGCTTCAAAACTACTACAAATTCATCGGGCAATACACCGCAACGCTCGAACTGTTAACACAGCTGGCACTGCTAAGAGTATCCTAAGACGTCCACAACGCTGGCAACGGGTTATACACAATGCTGGTGACTACTTTGAAGGCAGTAAAACTTTGAAACACGTATCTATTTTGTAAGACCTGTAAATAAATAGTTGTCACTAATAAAATTTCAACTCTCGTAGATATTACCGAATTACAGCCAGTTCTCACAAACATTTTTCAGACTTAAGTCGTTCCCTAGAGTGTTCTGCAGGGAAGAGGACCATTTTCACATGTATCACCTTAAATAATGTGAGGGGGTGTACTTGAGACATGTGGTATTAGGACGAAATTGCTATATTATCCTACACGTGAGTAAAACTATGCAACATCAAACCAGGACTTCCCCGTGCAAGAGGAATGCTACCAGAGCTGTGGTGGTGGTACTGTACGCAGCAGTAAGACTGTTATATGTCCTATGGCTACTGATCGTGCTGCTTACTCCCTCATAAGAAGTTGCTGCTTCCTCGTGGGCATTTTCGTGCACCAGGGTGTGGGTGGTACCTCAGTCTATCAGCTATCGAAAATATTCATGTAGGTTTTTCTTCGCTCTTTCGTGAGACATAGTCGCATCCATCAAAACCGATACTACTGCTAATTATAAGCAGAACTGATGTATTAAGTTTGATTGAGGGTACGTACGTTTCCGACTTAAAAAGACATATAACATTTCCTAAAAGACAGAACAGCAGTCTTCAGGCAAACATGCCAAATTCAAACAGACCCAAAATCCCCAAGATTGGCGATCTTATACAGAAGCTCGAAATTTAGCGCGGACTTCAATGCGAGATGCTTATAACAGTTTCCACAAACCTGGCAGAAAATCCAAAGAGATTATGGTCGTATGTGAAGTACGTTAGCGCCAAGAAGCAATCTATGCCTTCTCTGCGCGATAACAATGGAGATACTATCGAAGACAGTGTTGCCAAAGCAGAGTTACTAAACACAGCCTTCCGAAATGCCTTCACAACAGAAGACGAATTAAATATTCCAGAATTCGGATAAAGAACAGCTGCCAACATGAGTAATGTAGAAGTAAATACCCTCGGAATACTGAAGCAACTTAAAATCACTTAATACAAGCAAGTCTTCTGGCCCAGACTGTATACCAATTAGGTTCCTTTCAGAGTATACTGATGCATTAGCCACATACTTAACAATCATGTACAACGGTTCGCACGACGAAAGATCCTTTCCCAAAGTCTGGAAAGTTGCACAGGTCCCACCAACATTCAAGAAAAGTTGTAGGTGGAATCCACTTAATTATGGGCCCATATCGATATGCAGCAGGATTTTGGAACATATACTGTGTTCGAACATTAGGAATTAGCTCGAAGAAAACGATCTATTGACACACAGTCAACATGGGTTTAGAAAAAATCGTACTTGTGAAACACAACTATCTCTTTATTCGCATGAAATGTTGAGTGCTACTGACAAGAGATTTCAAATCGTTTCCGTATTTCTGGATTTCCGGAAGACTTTTCACACTGTACCACACAAGCGGCTTGTAGTGAAATTGTATGCTTATGAAATATCGTCTTACTTATGTGGCTGGATTTGTGATTTCCTCTCAGAAAGGTCACAGCTCGTAGTAATTGACGGAAAGACATAGAGTAAAACAAAAGTGATTTCTGGCGCTCCTAAAGTTAGCGTTATAGGCCCTTTGCTACATAAACTATCGGGAGACAATATGAGCAGCCTTCTTAGGTTGTTTGCAGGTGAAGCTGCCGTTTATTGACTAATAAAGTCATCATAACATCAAAACAAATTGCAAAACGATTTAGAAAACATATCAGAATTGTTGTGAAAATTGGCAGTTGATCCTAAATAACGATAAGTGTGAGATCATCCACTTGAGTGCTGAAATGAATTCGTTAAACCTCGGTTACACGATAAATCAGTCAAATCTAAAGGCCATTAATTCAACGAAACACCTAGGAATTACAATTAAGAACAACTTAAATTGGAAGGAGCACATAGAAAATGTTTTGGGAAAGGCTAACCAAAGACTACGTTTTGTTGGCAGGACACTTAGAAAATGTAACAAATCTACTAAGAAGACTCCCAACAGTACGCTTGTCCGTCCTCCTTTAGAATATTGCTGCGCGGTGTGAGCTGCTTACCAGATAGGACTGACGGAGTACATCGAAAAAGTTCAACGAATATGGGAAATATGGGGCTCCTTACAAGATAGGACTGACGGAGTACATCGGAAAAGTTCAAAGAATATGGGAATATGGGAAATATGAGAGAGAGTGTTACTGAAATGATACAGGATTTGGGCTGAACATCACTAAAAGAAAGTCGTTTTTCGTTGCGACGGAATCTTCTCACGAAATTCCAATCACCAACTTTCTCCTCCGAATGCGAAAATATTTTGTTGGTACCGACCTACATAGGGAGAAACGATCACCAAGATAAAGTAAGGAAAATCAGAGCTCGTACGGAAATATATATGTGTTCGTTCTCTCTGCGTGCTATACGAGATCGGAATAATAGAGAATTGTGAATGTGGTTCGATGAACCCTCTGCCAGGCACTTAAATGCGATTTGCAGAACATCCATGTAGATGTAGATGGTTTATAAGCAACTCGTGCGGTGGACGTACACTAATGGAGCTGTCCTAGGACGAGAAGGAAGTTTTAACCACAGGCGCGCGCGCGCGCGCGCGCGTGTGTGTGTGTGTGTGTGTGTGTGTGTGTGTGTGTGTGTATGCTCTATGATCATTCCTTCCATGCTGGTACCTTTCTGGCACTGAGTCCCTGAGTCCAGACAGAGGCATAATGCTTCAGAATTGATAGCAGGCTAACGAAAACAAATGACGCCATCGAGGAGCGGGGGTGGGCGTGATCGGGAGGAGGTGGGATGGGGTTAATTGATCAATTTAATTACTTCGCATATCAGCTTGATATGAAAATTGTGGCGGGAGCCCCATTACTTTACTACTACCACCTTCTTGCAAGAAGTCGTCTGTGAAGAGGCAGATTTCTTTCAGACATTCAGACATGTAATGTATATAACAATGTAGGCTACGGTGGGTGAAGTTGCCATATTGTTACCAGAAATGAATTAGAATTAAAGGTTAAAGAAAAAGAGCCAGGACGACGCATTGTCAATGCATTCTGACTGTGGTAACGTTTTTAAGCCTTTACGCTCCCACCAGATCACGTAACAGAGCTACAAGGGATAAAATTTTCATCGACGAAGTCCTGTAATTTCTGAGACAGCCAGAAGGCGACATCGTCATCGCAGGATATTTTTAAATGCATTTTAAGAGCAAGAGAATCAAAAGATACAATACCCTTCTGTGGTAACCCGCAAAATATGATTGGAGATCTGAACATGAAAGACGTAGTTGAGTGACTTGCCATTGCACATACGTACTACACGTATGTCTCGGCAATAGCAGCATCAAGGCTTCACAGATTCTACATCACAATGTGAGTAATTGTGCAAGATTACGGCGTAATCCCTGTCAGTTTCCCTACCATCACGCTGTAATTGTTAAAGCGAAAGATCTACCTCGTCCCAAAATAACTGGCAGAGCGTACTAGAAATTAAATTTTAACTTGATCCACATAAAGTGGGTAAATTTGGAATTCACTACTCGCTACAAATCGTGGGTAAACTGAAAACTTCTCCTCCGTAACGCGATTGAGTGATGGAAGAATCTTTAAAAACCGGGTATTTGCAAATCATTTACAAATGTCGCCGGCAGGATTGATGAAACCAGGAGAAATAACATCGAGTATTACTACAGTATCACTAGTGGAGCGCAAGCAAAAGTAGACAACGAGGAAGACAGAGCAAGTGATTTAAGAAAATTCAGATACAAAGTTCTAGAACTGCAGGAAAATGAACTAGAAGGGAAAATTATCGCCTGCAAGGATTGTAGGCATACACCAGATGAAAAGTGGAGTATTTATCGTCTCACAAAAGAACGAAAGAGGTGCAAACAGTGACATACTATATAACATACTGTCTACGGATGGTAACGAATGTATTACCCTGGAAGGGATCAAAGAATATTTCCAAGGACTATATAGAGAACAACCATCTGATCCTATAAAAACAGCGCAGCTACTACAAAATTGAACGTCACATCTACCTAAAGAAAGTATCGTTATGTTGTCAGAACCAGCATCTAAGGAAGAAATTGAAGATGTTATCAAAAGACTTAGACGCCCAGGAGGAATTTTATAAAATCTTCCAGTCGCTTATTAAAAACGAATTCGTGGAAGTAGTGAGAGAGAAAGAGGAATGCACATTCCTTTTTCTCCGAAAAAGAACCCGTAATTATTGTACCCGTCCCTTAGAAACCGAGAATAATTTTTCTTGCCATAGCAGCAAGATTAAAGCAAACTCTCACAGACATTATTGGAAAGGAAAGGATGTGTAGCATACCTATCAAATGTATTATAGACGGAATCTGCACGTTAAGAAATACTACCTTCTACTCATGGAAGCGCCAGGAACAAACATAAGGGCTATTGAACATCGATTTAAAGAAAGCCTTTGATAAAGTCAGTCATCAGTACCTAAGTGGTGTTCTAGAGCATTTCATATTTCCACTAGCAACAATAGATTTAAAACTCGGGACCTTTGCCTTTCGCGGGTAAGTGCTCTACTTCTGTAAAGTTTGGAAGGTAGGAGACGAGATACTGGCAGAAGTGAAGCTGTGAGGACCGGGCGTGAATCGTGCTTCGGTACCTCAGTTGGTAGAGCACTTTCCCGCGAAAGGCAAAGGTCCCGAGTTCGAGTCTCGGTCGGGCACACAGTTTTAATCTGCCAGGAAGTTTCATATCAGCGCACACTCCGCAGCAGAGTGAAAATCTCATTCGGGAACAATAGATTTACTTCTACCAAACCAGTACGAGATGTTTTCCAAGGTGCAAATCAACGGATATTTCACCAGAGGCATTCCCAGTCCAACGTTCTGTCCAGCAGAGTCGTCTCTTATCAGTGATACTATTTGTCATCCGTTTAGAACCATTAAACTGTACACTCCACTACAAGGATGGTGCACAACGATTCAATGTAAACACCTACGCTGATGAGGCCATTGTAATTACAGAACCCTAAGACACCAAGAAAGTATAAGAGATAGAGGATGATTACAAAGAAGCAGCAGGGACAACGATAAACCGTAATAAAACAAAGCTATTGTCCATCATTTTGATTTGTAGCTCTTTGTATTGGCCGTGTTTGCAGTTAAAATTGAAATTGTTGGATGTGAGGTCTGCCAGTTATGCAGGACCCCGTTTTTCTCAGTACCCAAACATGTTTCGGCACTACTGTGCCATCATCAGTGGGTTTTCGTTTTTATGTATTCTTTACATTTGGTGTGCATGAATTTTCTGGATCACTTGTGTGTTAATTACTACAGGTAGCTTGTCATGTTTTCGTGTGGCAAGTACTTCCATTCTCCGCATAATGCTGAAGCACACGTAACTATAACAAGTATTTTTCACAAATAATGTAGTAAAACACTTTTCACCTCACCAGAACGCGGAGAATGGAAGTACTTGCCACACGAAAACATGACAAGCTACCTGCAGTAATTAACACACAAGTGATCCAGAAAATTCATGCACACCAAATGTAAAGAATAAAGAAAAACTAAAGCCCGCTGATGATGGCACAGTGGTGCCGACACATGTTTGGGTACTGAGAAGAACAGTGTTTTGATGACTGGTGGACCTCACATCCATCTAAGCTATTGTGGTTAAATGAAAGTGCTCATCTCATGCCATAACCATTCTTCGAATGTGTTGAAATGGAAGTGCTGGGAACGAAATTAAGGGAAAACCTAAACGAGTTAACTGACGCCAGTTCCAAAGGGGCGGTAGAAAAAGTAAAGAGGTACCCTGATAGCATTAAACATAATTCAAAGGACTGAATGTGTAAAACACTGGCCCTTTCCAAAATGTCATGTATTACACAAATCATTGTCATCGACAGAAAATGTATTAAGAAGCACATTGGCTGCTTTATTTGAAAAGGTATGTTGTTTAGGGTACCTAGGGATCAACTGACGAAATTTCTTAACCAAGGCGGGCCATCTTTAACAGATTGTGAGGCAAAACGTGTAGCTCTTATAGTGAAAAATCTCATACGTACTCTCAAATTAACATTTGATCAGTCGGACTTACCAAAGGCGGACTGGGGTATCGTGACAGAAAATAGAAGTGATAGAAAGGTGCCAGCAAATATAATTCTTGCCTTGCAAACTGCAACATATCTTATAGAGCAGACTCCAAATGTAAGATTCCATACGATAGAGAAAATAATCAATAATCGGAACTAAAGGGGAAAAAGCTCCATGTCCCCCAGCAAAACCAGATGAAACACAATGACTTAAACTGGAAGACGGTGTGGTCAAATTTTGTAGACATGTTTATTAATGATTTAATCCCGACAACTGCTCGACGCTACAAAATAAAACTAACCAGTCACCCGTACTGTCAGTACTGTGGAATGGTTGACACTGCCATGCATCGAAAAGTAGGTTGCTCGATAATTCCGGGTTTATGGAAATGAATTAAGTTTAAATCAGCAAGTTTGCTGGCAACCAAACAAGAAATACTGAACAATAAATGAAAAAGATAAAAGTTCTTATCATTTATACATCCAATTTAAACGTTGTATTGAAACTCAGTGTAAAAGTTTTGTGATACCTGTCGACGAATAAAAAAAAGGGGTAACGGAATAACGCTGTGGCTTCAGGATTCTTAAGTTGGGGTTTCGCATCCCATCATATGCTAATATTTTTTTTCATGTTAGTGCTTTGATGCGTTCTGGGACATCCTTAAGAATGTAATACAAGCGTCTTCTGTAATACTCGATGTTATTTACGTTCCGTCTGATTTGAGAACGAAGGATGAAATAAATACTTAGCGATTTCGAATGAGTGGTTAGGCAAAAACCGAAGAGGACAGCTTAAATTTCTGCCTCTGAAATAAGCAACGGTAAAATTCATATTCTTCGTTTTCACAAATATCAGGTTCTATTTCCGAATATGTGGCGATTTCCGAGGGTGTGCTTAGGCAGAAACCCAAGAGGAGAGATTATATTCCTCCGAGTGAAACGAGGAACAATAATATTCATATTCTTTCTTGTCGCGATGTCGATATCCAATAGTGCGGTCGTCGATATTCGAGCGTGACGCAAAATCACGTCACGTTTTCGGGAAGTTATGCGAAACGAGGGTTATCCCTGCATTTTCGATGTATGTTATCTTAGTTGCTCTTTGACTTGAGAGTTCTAGATCATTCCATGATTCTCATCACCGGGGTTCTTACGTTCTGATACTTGTAATCTGTTCCATAAGTGTTATATGTGGAAGTAAATGTTTGGTTCTATCAGATTCCACATAATACATTGATACTTCGTCTAGTTTGATTTGACGTCCATGTTCCATCTGTAGCAAACTGTCATAATCTCATTTTAACGATTCCGTGATATGTAGTAATTATAAACGTATGGAATACGTTTGACACACTTGATAGTTCATTTACTTTAAATGCGATTTGACATTTATTTGACCGTTCGTCTACTATGATACTATATGCTTACAAAGTATATTTAGCTAAGAAACGATAAAGTTACATTCACTAATTGGCTTTTCCTGTGAATTACACTGGTGTCCAAAATTAATGAAACAAGCTGCTATTTCCCCGTCCTGTGTCTAAATCACGATATAATCATAATCATACAAACTGCCAACAGATATCATTACGATCGTTCTCTGCACGGACGATGGCATTCCGATCAATAGACCACCAAGCACGCATTCTTGCAAAATTTCCGTTTGTTGCTTTGATTTTGGACACCAAGGTATATCTTTGGTCTGAGTATGTTTTGTTGTCCATATGTATCATCCCTTTTCGTATTCCAGTATGTCAATAAGGTTTTCCAAATAACGTTTCTGTTTAATGTCTGTGTGTGTTTAATATTTCGTGTGGATAGCCTCTCATATGTATATATATCTCCCGTTCTTTAAGTATGTCCATAGTGAGTCCTTTCGGTATTCTGTGCAGTATCTGTAATGCAGATTCAGTTTTATTCGGCGTGTGGTGTTGGATTTTTAGGCGGAAAAATCTAGATTGTTTACTATCTCTATTTCTAATGCGTTCTTTGAGTCCAATACTGATATTTTGTCCTGTTTGGCCGATATTTATAATTACTACATATCACGGAATCACTACGAAACAGACAATGACAATATACTGTAGACGCAGTATGGACGTCAAATCAAACTGTACGTAAGTATCAATGTATAATACAAATACGTAATTGTTCACATGGACAACCACCATTCATGTAGATAGTCTCACCAGTATTGTATTCGCAGATTACTTGAGACTTGCAATACAATCGAAACGGCTGTCGTAAAGAATATTAAACGTATTGCAACTAGTCTGGACATTTCCTTTTCAAAATGCTGTTCAATTCTGGACACCAGAATATATCTTTGGTCTGAGTATGTTTTTCTGTCCATATGCATCATCCTATACTATCATCGCATACTATTCTGCGGACCGAATCTAAACAAAAGTCCACAATTCTCTTAAACTACTTGCTAGGGAAAAATTATTGGTGAATGGATGGATACACTTACAGATGGCTGTGCATTAAGAATTGGTTATTAGAAGGACAAGTTAGTAAGCAAGTGACTAGCCTTCGTTGGTGGCCCCAACACTATAACAGTCAGTGCAAAAAAGCTACTTAGGAACTCATGTCCCTCAACAACATAACGTCTAAACTTCGGTTGCAAATCGCCATCAACAAGTCATAGTAAATCACAAACATCAGAGATGCATCTGACACGATACCACCAAAAGTATTTAAAAACAGGAGACTAGCTCTTTCAGATGCCTCGGAGAATGGATAACCGCTAAAATCAGTGAGAAATTGTCCGTGAACAACAATGAACAAAACTGGACAAAGCGTACCTCTGTAAGAACAATTACAGCTCTAAATCCATTTTCCTCAATGCAAAATTCCGACACTATGACAGTGTAGCGAGACCTTCAGTGATGTGTGTCACAGAATGCCTGGAAATGGTCAGAAATGAACTCAGGAAACTAGAACTAAAGAACAGAAAGGTTCTCATAAAAATGTTGGTCCGTATGAAAGACCATGGTTGAAACAAAATTAGAAACTTAGAAACAAGAAAGAACTATACCAACATCTAAGCTGCATTGAGAAAGAGGAGAATTATCCTCTGTAGTCATGAAGGATGTGCCCAGAAAGTAACGTATCGCATTTTTTGTGGCGCGATTATATGTCGCAGAGAGGTCGGATCGGCTCGGGAGGCTCGGACGAGGATGAGGATTTTGGGAAGGGGGTATGGGGGGAGGCCCTTCATTTTCCAGCGGTAGATCGCTCAATTGCCTCCGTGCTCTTGGAAGGTTAGTCCTTCCACGAACCTCTAAGTAGTGGCCCCGTCGAACTCAAGAGGGAGAAAAACCTGGAGAAACGCTATACAATAAAGGTTGCACGAAGCTCAACAAGACGCCGCTAGAAACTTTTGGAATGTTCAAGAAAGACTTCGAGAACGATCGCCTTTCCAGGTAGTAGTCCAAAAGATGTTAAGAGAAAGTCGGAAAGAGGTCGTCCACGCAACGCCCGCAGCACGCCCGTCAACATCGCGAACGGACGACAGTATGACTGGCGTGCGCCAATCACTGAATTCAGACCGTGGTATGAGTACTCGCTTGGTGTCGGAGACATTCAACTCACCGAAAAGTATTGTTCATGACTGTATCGGAAGACCTGGCCATGTGGAGGATTTGCGCAAAACTTCTGCATTCTTCCGTTCACTACGTCTCGCATCCATGATGATTTTTTTCCAAACAAAACAATCCGTGTTTTGCATTTCACCGTGGCAGGCGTCCATGAGTTGTTGCTACTGTTTAGGAGTCATGATGTGAGGAATAAACTTTCCACACACTTTTCTCGTCGTTGAAACATTCTAGAGAATGATGCCAACGCTTCATTTAGAGTTGTTCAGTACGTTCCACCATTGCCATTTGTGACACGACAACGCTACCCACTACGGCCTCCAGTATACGACTTAAAACAGCCTGCTCACAACTGATTGATCGAATGCACATCTGTTGTTAGTTAAAGATGCCATCGTGATTGCCGGCCGTTGTGGCCGAGTGGTTCTAGGCGCTTCAGTCTGGAACCGAGCGACCGCTACGGTAGCAGGTTCGAATCCTGCCTGGGGCATGGATGTGAGTGATGTCCTTAGGTTACTTAGGTTTAAGTAGTTCTAAGTTCTATGGAACTGATGACCTTATATGTTAAGTCCCATAGTGCTCAGAGCCATTTGAACCATTTTTTGAGACATTGTAGTTACTGCGTTGGCGTTACTTATACGCCAGCAAACAAAATCAGTTTCGGATCTTTTGGACAGCCGGTGTATAGTGTATACACATACCAGTTCATCATACGTACAACAGTTATAATGAGGCACTAGGCTACCATTGACTGAAACAAAGGAAAAAGAGAACAGTACGAAATGAACGAGTAGCTTTGAGAGATGACAGCAGAGGACAAGCAGATAAAAAGGCAAGGCGTAGTAGAAATCCTTGGACATCACAAGACATATTTAATTTAGTTGATGAAAGGAAAAAGCGAAAGAAAAAAACAAACTTCTAAATCTTAATTTGAGGGAAAGTGCAAAATAGCGAAGCAAGAATAGGCAGAGCACAAATGTAAGTATATAGAAGCATGTATAACAAGGGGAAAATAGATGCCGCTTCCAGAAAAATTAAAGAGGCGTTTGGAGACAAGAGAAGAAGCTGTATGAACATCAAGAGCTCAGATGTAAAACCAGTATCAAGCAAAGAAGAGGAAGGTGGAAGGAATAGATAGGGTGTGGGGCTACACAAGGGAAATGAACTTGGTGGCAAAATTTATAGAAAGAAAAGAGGAAATGGATGAAGATGAGATGGGAGATACGTCTTTGCGAGAAGAGTTTGACAGAGCATGGAAGGCCGTAAGTCGAAACAAGGCCCTTGGAATAGATGACATTCCCTCAGGACTGATATTCTTGGTAGAGCCAGCCAAAACTAAACTGTTCCTCTTGGTGTGCAAGATATATGAGACAGGAGATGTAACATCAGACTATAAGTAGAACGTAATAATTCCAGTTCCAAAGATAGCAGTTGTTGATAGAATTGAATATTACGGTACTAATAAATAACGATTGCAAAAGACTGGCACGAATTATTTACACAAGAATGGGAAAAAAAACAGTAGAAGCCGACCTCTTAGAAGATCATTTTGGGTTCCGGAGAAATTTTAACCGTACAACTTATCTTAGAAGAGAGGCTAAGAAAAGGCAAACCTACATTTATACCATTTGTAGATGTGAAGAAAGCTTTTGACAGTGTTGACTGCAATCCACTCATTAAATTCCTGAACGTAGCAGATATAAAGTACAGGGAGCGAAAGGTTATTTACAACTCTTATAGAAACCAAACGGCAGATACACTATGTGATCAAAAGTATCCTGACACAAGACAAAATATATTTTTTTTTTAAATTAGGTGCATGGTGCTACCACCTACTGCCAGGTAGTTCATATCAGCGAGCTTAGTAGTCATCAGACATCGTGAGAGAGGAAAATGGGGCGCTCCGCGGAACTCGCGGACTTGCAGCGTGACCAGGTGATTGGGTGTCACCTGTGCCACACATCTGTACACTAGATTTTCACACTTCTAAACATCCCTGGGTCCACTGTTTACGATGTGCACCCCTTGTTGTTTTGCGTGGCACTACCACAGAGAAGGCGTACATTGATGTTTTAAGCACCTTCTTCCTTCCCACTGTTGATGAGCAATTCGGGGATGGCCATTGCATTTTTCAACACGATCGAGCACCTGTTCATAATGCAAGGCCTGTGGCGGAGTGGTTACACGGCAATAACATCCCTGTGATGGACTGGCCTACACAGAGTCCTGACTTGAATCCTACAGACCATCTTTGGGATGTCTTGGAACGCCGACTTCGTGCCAGGTCTCGCCGACCGACATCGATACCTCTCCTCAGTGCAGCACACCGTGAAGAATGGGCTGCCATTCCCCAAGAAACCTTCCAGCACCTGACTGAACGTATGCCTGCGAGAGTGGAAGCTGCCATCAAGAGTAAGGGTGGGCCAACACCATATTTAATTCCAACGTTACCGATGGAGGGCGCCAAGAACTTGTAAGTCATTTTCTGCCAGGTGTCCGGATACTTTTGATCTCATAGTGTATAAGAGTCATAGGGCACTAAAGGGAAGCTGTGGTAAAGAATTGAGTGAGACAGAATTGTAGCCTGCCCCTATGATATTCAATCTGCAGGTTGAGCAAGGCTTGAAGGAAGGCATAGAGAAATTTGATAAGTGAATTAATGTTCAGGGAGAAGAACTAAGGAACTTTACAGTTTGCTGATGATACTGTTATTATGTCAGACATAGGAAAGGACTTGGAAGCACAGTTGAACGGAATGGACAGTCTCGAAACGCGATGAACATTAACAAAAGCAAAACAAGGACAATGGAATGTAGTCGAATCAAATCAGGCGACGTAAGGGAATTAGATTCGGAACCTAGACAGTAATAGTAGTAGATGAATTTTGTTATTTTGACATAAAATAACTTACGAAGGCTGGAGTGTTGTGCTGGGCTTCAGTGTGAAGACTCGTTTTACGCATTTCTCCATGCTGCTCCATCCTGTGCAAGCCTCTTCATGCGCAAGTAAGTGCTGCAAAATATATCCTTCTGAATCTGCGTACTGTATTCATCTCTTGGTCTTCGTCTACAATTATACCCCCTCCACCCTCTCTCCCCTCCCCCTCCCCTCACACTTCCTTTCAACACTAAATTGGTGACCCTTTGATGACTCCGACTGTGCCCTATCAACCAATCCCATCTTCTAGTCACTTCTGAAGGGAATTCGTCTGGAGTGCAGCCTGGTACTGAAGTGAAACGTGGACTATAAGCAGTTCAGACAAGAAGAGAACAGAAGCTTCTGAAATGTGGTGCTACAGAAGCATGTTGACGCTTACGGGGGTAGATCGTGTAACTGATGCGGAGATACTGAATATAAGTTGGAAGAAAATAAATTTGTGGTATGACTTGACCAAAAGAACGGATAGGTTGATAAGATACAGCCTGAGATATCAGGCAATCGTGAGTTAAGTATTGGAAGTGCGGGCGGTAAAAATATCAGAAGGATACAAAGAGACAAGTACAATAAGTAGGTTCAAATTGATGTTGTTTGCAGTAGTTCTTCAGAGATGAAAAGACTTGCACAGGACAGAGTAGCAGTGAGGGCAGTTAATACTGCCTGAAACCCATTCACAGGTGCTTTACTATATGAAACTATATGGTTCCAGAGACATTTTCAAGTCTCAAACATCAATATGTATATATGCAGACTGAAGTAGCGAATACAGTCCGAGAGCAGTGAGAGCTGCATCAAACCAGTGTTCGGACTGAAGACCACAACAAGAGCAGTTCGAGTTTTGCAGAGATGGGAAGACCTGTTTAAGATATCAAATGAAACTGCATGGTTCCACAGACGTTTTCAAGTATCAAACATCAGTAATGTACAGACGCAGACTGAAGAGGCGAATGAAAATTTGTACAAAGGTCTTGATTCGAATCCAAGTGTCCTGCTCTCTAGGCAGTGCGCTAATCAGTGCGTCACCGTGGCACAGTGGCTTTGCACAACTGCACAGACTACCTTAGCAAGCCACCGTCCTGAATCCAAATTCCCATTCACACCTCTGCCCGGTTGGCTGATATTCTTCCTAAACTGGAACAGCACTGTAGAGGTTCTCCAACTGCATTGGAATAGCATCTCACATCGTATGAAACGGGAAATCCTGCCTGAAACCGAGACATAGGTGCTTTGCTATTTGAAACTATATGGTTCCAGAAACCTTTTCAAGTGTGAAACATCTATGATGTGTATATGCAGACTGAAGTGACAAATAAAGTAGGAGAGCCTCTGGTGTGTTGTTTGGGTTTATGGGGAATGCCAAGTGGGCTGAGGTGTGAACAGGACTTTGGACTGAGAAGGGACGCGTGCCAGGGTAGTCTGCGCAGTAGTGCAAAGCCACTGTGACATGGTGATGCAGTGGTTGACGCATCTTCTTACGAAACAGGAGAAATGGATTCGAATCCCAACCATGGCACAAATTTTCTTTCGTCGCTTCAGCCTGAAAATGTACACTGCATAAGATAGACCAACACGGAGAACTGCGTCGAACCAGTGTCCGCAGTGACTAAAAGAAACATCAGCACAGGTGAGACGGGGGTTCCCCTGGCAGCTGCAGCCTCGGAACAGGGAGTTAACACCGCCACCGCAGTCTGGCTGCTCGATGCGCCTGCGGGCCGAGCCGAATTACGCATTCACAGACACGCTCCGCAGGTCTGCCGCTTTTACGGGCGAGCAGCGGCCTCCACTCCGATACGTTTCCGCGGCCCCTGCCGCTTCTACGGTAATTGCAGCTGCCGTTCTGGCTGATAATTAGCCCGCGCTAGGCCTAATTACCCGCTGGCGCCGGCGCCGGCTCAGGCGCAGACGCGGCCGAGAACGGCCCGCCCTGCCCACAAAACGGCGCACACCTCCAGGGCGAGCGCTAATGTCCGACTGCGGAACGTGCGGCCAAACACGCCGCTCAGCAGGCTGCGATGCAACGACGCCGAGTGAGGCGTGGCTGTACTGCGCGCACGTTGGGTAGTTCATGGCCGTCCTATGACTGCCCGTTGGTTTACTGTATACAGGGTGATTCAAAAATAATTTTATTACCTTAGGGGGCGGATCCCTTACACCAGATAAAACCGGATAAGTGCGACATGCGCTCTGATTGTTCCGTATATACAGGGTGTTTCAAAAATGACCGGTATATTTGAAACGGCAATACAAACTAAACGAGCAGCGATAGAAATACACCGTTTGTTGCAATATGCTTGGGACAACAGTACATTTCCAGGCAGACAAACTTTCGAAATTACAGTAGTTACAATTGTCAACAATAGATGGTGCTGCGTTCTGGGAAACTCTATAGTACGATATTTTCCACATGCGTAGCAATAATATGGCGTAGTCTCTGAATGAAATTACCCGAAACCTTTGACAACGTGTCTGGCGGAATGGCTTCACATGCAGATGAGATGTACTGCTTCAGCTGTTCAATTGTTTCTGGATTCTGGCGGTACACCTGGTCTTTCAAGTGTACCCACAGAAAGAAGTCACAGGGGTTCATGTCTGGCGAATAGGGAGGCCAATCCACGCCACCTCCTGTATGTTTCGGATAGCCCAAAGCAATCACACGACCATCGAAATATTCATTCAGGAAATTCAAGACGTCGGCCGTGCGATGTGGCCGGGCACCATCTTGCATAAACAACAAGGTGTTCGCAGTGTCGTGTAAGGCAGTTTGTACCGCCACAAATTCACGAAGAATGTCCAGATAGCGTGATGCAGTAATCGTTTCGGATCTGAAAAATGGGCCAATGATTCCTTTGGAAGAAATAGCGGCCCAGACCAGTACTTTTTGAGGATGCAGGGACGATGGGACTGCAACATGGGGCTTTTCGGTTCCCCATATGCGCCAGTTCTCTTTATTGACGAAGCCATCCAGGTAAAAATAAGCTTCGTCAGTAAACCAAAAGCTGCCCACATGCATATCGCCGTCATCAATCCTGTGCACTATATCGTTAGCAAATGTCTCTCGTGCAGCAATGGTAGCGGCGCTGAGAGGTTGCCACGTTTGAATTCTGTATGGATAGAGGTGTAAACTCTGGCGCATGAGACGATACGTGGACGTTGGCGTCATTTGGACCGCAGCTGCAACACGGCGAACGGAAACCCGAGGCCGCTCTTGGATCACCTGCTGCACTAGCTGTGCGTTGCCCTCTGTGGTTGCCGTACGCGGTCGCCCTACCTTTCCAGCACGTTCATCCGTCACGTTCCCAGTCCGTTGAAATTTTTCAAACATATCCTTTATTGTATCGCTTTTCGTTCCTTTGGTTACATTAAACCTCCGTTGAAAACTTCGTCTTGTTGCAACAACACTGTGTTCTAGGCGGTGGAATTCCAACACCAGAAAAATCCTCTGTTCTAAGGAATAAACCATGTTGTCCACAGCACACTTGCATGTTGTGAACAGCACACGCTTACAGCAGAAAGACGACGTACAGAATGGCGCACCCACAGACTGTGTTGTCTTCTATATCTTTCACATCACTTGCAGCGCCATCTGTTGTTTAAAATTGTGACTACTGTAATTTCGAAAGTTTGTCCGCCTGAAAATGTACTGTTGCCCCAAGCATATTGCAACAAACGGTGTATTTCTATCGCTGCTCGTTTAGTTTTGATTGCCGTTTCAAATATACCGGTCATTTTTGAAACACCCTGTATATAATTTTGTGTGGTCAATGGCCTTGGGCCACTCTTTCTATTGGACGCCACTTAGGCAACAATTTTGTGTGGCTCGATGGCTTTGGGCCATTCTTTCTATTGGACGCCACTTAGACGACTTGCGTGACGTTAAGCTACTTCAGTTATCCAACTGGGGAAAGGGTACCTACATCTTGACGTGGAATCCGAATCACGTGTTTCTGGCGACTCCTCACAGCACTTAGAGGTTAAGGGTAGGATAAAACTAATATCAAAAAATCCGTAGTTCACCCGAAATTCGATCCCGCGACCTCCCAGTTTCCAGCCACGCGCTTTATCGCTTTTTCCCCCTCTTATTTTCTTCGTAATTGTTCTCGTCAATTGGTCTGGCTGGACGTCACACGACTGCTCTTTCTTTTACTGACTTAGATGTTTAAATTGTTTACGCCACCAAGGGACCGTAGACTTCAGCATTTGACATAAATTTCCACGTAAAACCTCTACCCGTTTCTGTGAAAAAGAGGTGTTTACAGACGGCCATATCTTTTGATTGCATTGACGTTGAAATTTACAATTTTTAGACCACCAAGAGACCGTATAGTTTGGAATTTCAATTTGATATCTTCACCCGTTTCTGAGAAAAATTGTTTTTAACAGACGAGCAGACAGACAGACGGACAATCAACGGCAAAATGAAGCTTTTATTATGTGTTATAATTCCAAATTAACAATATTTGGATTTTTTCCTTTACTTCTACTATGAAATTTGGCTTCTTGACAAATTTCGCGATTTTAGGTCAACGGCAAGTAACCTATAGGTACTGACGAGTGAGTTAGTGAGTATCAGTATATGTGTCATAATATTGTTTGCATTGATGCATTCAATAGTCAAGGTTGAGAAGCTGGAAACATTAGTACTGCAATTTCTAATTTAAAACAACAAGAATCAAAGTTATGACTATTAATGGATTTTTGCTTGATCGTCATCAGTTAGCTTATTGAGAATTCCAATCCAGTATTCCTACTGGCGATAGATTATGACGTCTTTATATTAACTTCTTAAGAAGAATGAATGGTGGGTTCTAACAAAAGACATGTAATCGAGCGAAGGGCATTATGAACATAATATTATGTCTATGGTGGCTCGGAAAGAGTGTTGTGCATTACGAAAATTTCCCATCGGAAGAATATACCGCAGCTGGCATTTTTTTCCGACTACAAACACTCGTGACACTTCCTGGCAGATTAAAACTGTGTGCCCGACTGAGACTCGAACTCGGGACCTTTGCCTTTCACGGGCAAGTGCTCTACCATCTGAGCTACCGAAGAACGACTCACGTCCGGTCCTCACAGCTTTATTTCTGCCAGTATCTCGTCTCCTACCTTCCAAACTTTACAGAAGCTCTCCTGCGAAACTTGCAGAACTAGCACTCCTGAAAGAATGGATACTGCGGAGACATGGCTTAGCCACAGCCTGGGGGATGTTTCCAGAATGAGTTTTTCACTCTGCAGCGGAGTGTGCGCTGATATGAAACTTCCTGGCAGATTAAAACTGTGTGCCCGACCGAGACTCGAACTCGGGAGCTGAAAATTTCATTCTGGAAACATCTCCCAGGCTGTGGCTAAGCCATGTCTCCGCAGTATCCTTTCTTTCAAGAGTGCTAGTTCTGCAAGTTTCGCAGGAGAGCTTCTGTAAAGTTTGGAAGTTAGGAGACGAGATACTGGCAGAAATAAAGCTGTGAGAAGCGGGCGTCTGCCGTGCTTCGGTAGCTCAGACCGCTGGCACTCTAGCTCAGCGTGTTCGGTCAGAGGGCTTAGCTACCCTCTGTAACAATAAAACTGAGTGAACGAATCAACGATCAACCTGAACAGGCGTCATCGGACGTCCGCCACGAACAAATACAAAAAACAATCTAGAACAAAATGAGACTAAAAAATTTTAAAAAAATAGGATGGTAGAGCACTTGCCCGTGGAAGGCAAAGGTCCCGAGCTCGAGTCTCTGTCGGGCACACAGTTTTAATCTGCCAGAAAGTTTCATATCAGCGCACACTCCGCTGCAGTGTGAAAATCTCATTCTGGAAACAAACACTCGTTTCGGTCGTATTATAAGAAAAAAACCTAAAAATTTTATCACCTAATGGTACGACACGATAAAGCATTCTGTCGATTTCACTAACAAAACTATCCATGAATTTGAAAACTCATCCATCATGCACTTCTTCTTCTCGACTTATGCTCTCAGATGTTTACCTTCCAAGGTCCTTATTGAAAATCAGACAAAAAAGTCCTCTCTGGACGAAAATGCACTCAAACCTGATTTGAAGATATCTTTAACTCAGATACAGTAGGTTTCAACAGGCGTGGAATCCGTAAACTATAATGATCGTTGTCAGACTGTTTTAGATAATGGGAGAGAATATACCGTGAATTTCTCTTATGTATACAATTGTGTCAATAAAATTATGGACAATGCCATTTAAGCATGCACTGTACTAATTCAAATTAAATACAGGTTACCACGATAACCTTACAACGACATTCTGCTTTAACGGAACATGAGTACCTGTAACAGGAGCGGGCCTATATCAGTACAAATTAGCAGGCTATTGCTCATTCTGGATTTCGAAATGTTCCATGTTTACTTGCTCTCCTGTATGGATAATTTTTGTCTGCATGGAAATGTGAAATTTCGTAAGTAAAATAAATAAAATTTTCGAACTGCTTATAGCTCTGTCCATTAGTAAGATTGGAACCGAGAATCAAAGCAGCCCTGACTTTATAGGAGATGACGTTAC
Source organism: Schistocerca gregaria (assembly GCF_023897955.1). Taxonomy (NCBI): domain Eukaryota; kingdom Metazoa; phylum Arthropoda; class Insecta; order Orthoptera; family Acrididae; genus Schistocerca; species Schistocerca gregaria. Next base: position 618,033,241 of record NC_064920.1, read on the forward strand.
CTCAGAACAACCAGAAAACTGCGCGTTGTGTTCTCCTTTATTTCTACAGTGCTGGCTAGAACACGAACGGTAAAAAACGAGATTAATGGAAATTTCCCCCTCAAATGACTTTCCTGGAATCAAATCTATAAATTGATGACTATATTTTACAACGTATGTGAAAACCACTCAGATTATTTAGTGGAAATGATATGAATACATCAGGGGTCTTCTGTAGGCTAATTCTGTATCATCCGATAAGAAACTCTTCGGTCACAGATTTTCCGAACACATCCTGCGTTGTTGCCAAGTTTCAGTTATACTCTAGCAGGAAATAACAGCACTCAGCGGTCCAGGAAGTGACTACAGTTGGTGTCGCAAAGACGTGGTCGCCGAGCACCGAAATAGCCAAAGCATATTATCAGTGAGTGTTTGTGTAACTTGGTTTACGGACTACTGTGTCGTCTTCGTCAGTAATAACACTCAGATGCGCCGACTGCAACTAAACAACACAAATTATTAACTGTCACAAATATTCATGTTTTTCAGTCTCAAGCATGTTGAAATTAAGAACGTCATTGCCAGATGTGTTTCACATTTTTAAACTTCTTCAGTAGTTATACTGTTAGTGTTATGAGTAAGCTCAAATGGCTCAAATGGATCTAAGCACTTTGTGACTTAACATCTGAGGTCATCAGCCCCCTAGACTTCGAACTACTTAAACCTAACTAACCTAAGGACATCACACACTTTCATGCCCGAGGCAGGATTGGAACCTGCGACGGCATCAGCAGCAGTGTTCCGGACTGAAGCGCCTAGAAACGCTCGGCCACAGCGGCCGGCAATGAGAAAGCAACACATCTTTATATAATAACAGACTTGCAAAATATTTTTCTTGAGATCGATGTTAACGGTACTGTCTATGAAAGAGAAGCATACAAATGAAGAAACAACAACACAGCATCTATTTCAAAACGAAATATAAACACCATAAGCTACGAATAATGTGACGTTCCAGATGAAGAAAGGCTGCTATGCAGAAAAACCTATAAATGACAGAAAACACAGTCTCAAGGTCCGTTCAAAATTAAGCTACTGTATGTGTGCAGCGCAACTTCGATTCCAGCTTCTGCTGACGAAAAAGCAGAAGCAGTTGTTATCAGAACGTGGAAAAAGGAACACAAAAAGCCGACAGTAAATGTGGCATATTCCATCGTCATCTGACGATTATGAAAAACTATTTTTTGACCTACACGGTACTGCAGTAAAAACATAAGTGTTTCATAGAAATCTTTATTTAAAATAGAGGAGGAGGAAAATTCTATCTGTAAATATATTATTCCAGGGCAATTTAAGCCTATGGCTACAGTTCTAGTAGCACTCAGCTGTTGAGCAGTCTACACTCATGCTCATAAATTAAGGATAATTGGCGAATGTGCTGCCACACAACATGGTACTACACAAAACTGGCGCTAATAGCATAAGTACATAGGGAACACACACGACACAGATCTGTAAGTCCACGGTATTGGTGATAAGTTGAGAAAACCGTCCCGAAACACATGTGCTAAATACGCCACTGTTTCCTGCGCATGTATCCCGACATCAGTATGGGATATGGTCACCATGCGCAAGTACACAGGTCGCACAACGGGTTGGCATACTCTGGATCAGGTGCTCGAGCAGCTGCTGCGGTATAACCTCCCATTCTTGCACCAGTGCCTGTCGGAGCTCCTGAAGTGTCGTAGGGGTTTGAAGACGTACAGCGGTACGTCGACCGAGAGCATTCCAGACGTGCTCGATGGGGTTTAGGTCTGGAGAACAGGCAGGCCACTCCATTCGCCTGATATCTTCTGTTTCAAGGTACTCCTCCACGATGGCAGTTCGGTGGGGCCGTGTGTTATCATCCATCAGGAGGAAGGTAGGAGCCAATGCACCCCTGAAAAGGCGGACATACTGGTGCAAAATGACGTCCCGATACACGTAACCTGTTACAGTTCCTCTGTCAAAGACATGCAGGAGTGTACGTGCACCAATCATAACCCCACCCCACACCATCAAACCACGACCTCTATGCAGGTCCCTTTCAAGGACATTAAGGGGTTGGTATCTGGTTCCTGGTTCACACCTGATGAAAACCAGGTGAACATAACCTGGGACCACTATTCCCGTGACCATGTACTATTTTCGTGACACCAGGCTTTACGGGCTCTCCTGTGACCAGGGGTCGGTGTAATGCACTTTGCAGGTCTCCGGGCGAATAAACCATGTCTGTTCAGTCGTCTGTAGACTGTGTGTCTAGAGACAACTGTTCCAGTGGCTACGGTAAGGTCCCGAGCAAGGCTACCTGCAGTACTCCGTGGCCGTCTGCGGGCACTGATGGTGAGATATCGTTCTTCTTGTGGTGTTGTACACTTTGGACGTCCCCTACTGTAGCGCCTGGACACGTTTCCTGTCTGCCGGAATCATTGCTATAATCTTGAGATCAGCCTTAGTGGCACACGGAGGGTCCGTGCTACGACCTGCTGTGTTTGACCAGCGTCCAGTCGCCCTAGTATGCTACCCTTCATAACGTCATCAATATGTGTTCTTTGAGCCATTTTACAACACACAGTCACCATTAGCACGTCTGAAAACGTCTGCACACTTACTCGCTGCACCGTACTCTGACATGCACCAACACACCTCTGCGTATGTGGACTGCTGCCAGCGCCACCGTGCGACGACCGCAGGTCAGACGCACCGCATGATGATACCTCGAGGTGATTTAAGCACGCAAACCGCCCACCAGGCCATTGCTTCACCATGTATCAGCATTATTCTTAATTTATGAACATGAGCGAAGAATGTGAATAATTCTCTCTTTAGCGTTTACTGTCTAAGGCACAGAGATGTGGTCTAATTATTTATTTTCTGTTTAATTTCACATTATGCATTGCACTTCAAGCATGTTTTCATCATCATCAGAAGCTTATGCATACTGAAAACCACAACACATAGATAACTTATCTTAATCTAATTCAGCATAGAACTGTTTTTTTCGCTATTCGCTCTTGGAGCGCGGGGGGAGGGGTCAAACACCAACGTTCAGTGATGCTGCCTTGTGCTGGCGTGCAGCTGTATCTCGTTGTAACTGACACCATACCCTCAGTGGGAAATATGGTTTTGCGGCAGTTCTTGTGGTGTGATATTGTGTGGTACAGTTTTTATACGTCAGTTGTTAACTTAAGATTTAGGCTTCCCGAACTTCACTTGCTTTTTTTGGTACTCTGGAGGAGTTGTGATGTAACATTACACTGCTTAATTTGACACTAATTTGGATATAATTATTCCACATCATCCTGGTTTCTAAACTGAGCTAGCGTGGCAACAACTGCAACGGAGCAAGTGAAACTAGTATCATGTCATTAGACATCATAAAGTTAACGAGTAATGATGCTCACTCTCCTTTGGTTCCAAGAAAAAAAGAACCTTCTCACAAGCAGGGTGAGTCGACAGCAAAATTTACGCAGTACAGAAACGGAACTAAGGAATTTTCCTTCACTTGATAGTAGTAGATAAGTAAACACTTTATATGAGAGCCATAAAATTAATTTCTGCCTCTCATGTAATTGCACTTGTTTTAATATGAAGTAAGAAAATAAATATTTTAGGATTATGACACGTAATGTGACACGAGGTCCTTATCACAATGCCTGATCTTAAGTGTCAAAAAAGTTGATAGTCTCTTTTCTTTCACGCATTACTGCAACTCCGCCATAGCCGGTCCCAAGCCCGGTTGAGAAAGGAGGAGGGGGGGGGAGGGGGGAGTAACACCACGTTAAAAAACCTTGGTTCACCTGGCCCGGGTGATAGTACCTCGTGAGGCCCCCTTGCCAGGGATAGGGTGAAGACCTCAACGGCAGCGAAGGCGTAGAAGATGTGCTTCGGTACGGTGGAGCTGGCGGAAGGTGCACCTTTTCTCTTTGGATACAAAAAGAGTACAAGTAGCGACTGAACCCCAGAGAGGCGGCCACAGACAGCGTCTGACTCATGGCGAGCGGCTGACTTTAGGCTGGGCATCCTACTGCCTATGTGGAAAGTAACGGGAAACTACAACATTACATTCCCAAGCAGTACATGGAATGTCTCTTCATGTGAAAGATTCCGGAGTTAAAACTTCCTCTCATTCGGATCTCTGGGAGGGTAACACATTGAGAGTAGACATATTTGAAAGAAAGAAAGGGACAGGCAAGGGGGGAAAGATACGGATTGGAACATGGAGTGTGAGGACACTTCTGCAAGCAGGGAAGCTAGAGAGTGCAAGACAGAAGATGAAAAGGAACAGATTAGATGCCCTCGGTTTGTGTGAAATGAGATGGGGAGAGGATGGGGAGATAGAAAGTGGAGATTATTAACTCTTTTACTCAGGGGAAACCAAGAGTGCTGAAAACGGAGTAGGAATACTGATAGGGCAAAAGTTGAAAAATAGGGTAATGAAGGTACTATATATTGATGAAAGACTGATGATGATACGACTGAAGGGTAGTTCAAAAGATCTGGTATTAATACAGGTATATATGCCAACCAGCTAGCACAGAGATGGGGAAGTGGAAGAGTATTATGAGAAAATACAAGAACTCACCGAGAAAGAAAATAGAAATGCCTGCATTATCATCATGGGGGACTGGAATGCAGTGATGGGTGAAAGAAGAGATGAAGATACAGTAGGAAAATTTGGATTAGGAATAAGAAATGAGAGACGTGAACGACTAATTAGTTTCTGTGAAGAAAATTCATTAGCAGAGGGTAACACATAATTTGAGCACCACAAAAGGAGACATTACACATCGATAACAGATGTGAATAGGGAATGATATAAGCTGGAGTACATCCTGACACAAAAAAGGTTTAGGAACTGTGTGAAGAATGCTAAAGCTTATCCAGGAGCGGATATAAATTCAGACCACAACCTAGTGATGGGAGAAATACAAGTGAAGTTCAAAAAAGTCTGGAGAGGAAAAGCAAAGGAAAGACTAAACATGGAAAGACTCAAAGAGGTAGGAAAGGCATCAGATTTGGAGAACAGATTTATGAAAAAATGGCAAAGAGGTAGTGTTGATGAAAGTGTTAACGACAAGTGAATAAAAATGAGGGAAGGACTCATGGACTCTGCCAAAGAAGTACTAGGAATTAGAGTATCCCAAAGCACCGGGAAAGAATGGATAAAAGAAAACATGTTGAAAAAGGTGGAAGAGAGCAGAAAGTGGAAAAGTGTAGAAACTGAAGAAGGCAACAAGAGGTACAGGAAACTGAATAATGAATTAAGAAGAGAAACTGAAGAAGCAGGAGAAAAATTGATGAAACAGAATTGCGACGAAATAGAGAAAATGGAGAGAGAGGGAAAGTATGAAATGATGTATAGACTGGCTTTTACGTTTTTGAACGTAAAAGAAAGAGGAATAACATGGAAATAGAAAGAGCGGATGGTACTCTAGCAGAAGAACCACAGGAGATTTTGAACAGATGGCAAGAATATATTGAATGACTGTATAAGGGTGATGAAATGCAAAGCGAAATTAGGGCTGAAGAGGAGCAATATGTGCCGGAAGATGGAAAGAGATTTACCATCTTGGAAGCAGAAGAAGAAAAGGCACTGAAGGAGATGAAGAATAGGTAGGCATGTGGAATATATGATTTGCCAGCAGAACTGTTGAAGAGTCTGGGAAACAAGGCAAGAAAAGAAATAGTCTACCTCTGTAACGAGATATATGACGAAGTGGAATGGCCTGAGGACTTCGCTGCAACAGTTGATACCAATAGAGAAACACTAAAACATGTGAAGAGCACCGGACCATCAGTCTAATTTCTCATGCAGCTAAAGTCTTGCTGAGAGTGTTGAATAGAAGGTTATATGGCAAGCTGGATAGAGTGATTGAAGAGGAGCAGTTCGGATTTAGAAGAGGAAAACGAACAAGAGATGCTATTGGCCTGCTGAGAACTATAGGGGAAAAATATATGGAAAAGGATGGAGAAATCTTTGCTGTTATATAGATTTAGAAAAGGCTTTTGACAGAGTTCAGTGGAACAAGCTGATGGATATCTTGAAGAGGAAAGGAGTAGATTGGAAAGAGAGACGACTGGTACAGAATCTATATTTACACCAGAAAGTAAGGGTAAGGATTGGAAATGAAATGTCAGAAGGAAGCAGCATTGGACGAGGTGTTAAACAAGGTTATTGTCTTTCCCCACTGTTGTTTAACGTATACCTTGAAGAGATTATTGCGAAAAGCTTAGATGGGAAAAGAGGAATATGTATTGGTGGAAAGAGAATAGGATGTATAAGATTTGCTGACGACATGGTATTAGTGGCAGAAAGTAAGCGGACAGTGAATAAGATGCTCAAATATCTGAATGAAGCTTGTGTGGAATATTGGATGCAAATAAGCACAGCAAAAACAAAGAGTATGGTTATCAGTACAAGACGCAGACTGTCCAATATTAAAATAAGACAATCTATCATTAGCCAAGTAAGTGAATTTAAATATCTCGGAAGCACAATAACTGAAGACTTGAAATGTCACCAGGAGGTGAAAACTCGAATTGCCATAGCGAAGGAGGCATTCAACAGGAAGAGGAGACTCTTATGTGGCAAATTAGATAAAGGACTAAGGAAAAGGCTTGGCAAATGTTTTGTCTGGAGTGTGACACTATATGGGGCCGAAACATGGACACTGAGGCGACTAGTACATGCTTTGGAAGGATTGGTTTGCGGGAGAAGACTAAGAGGAGGAAGGAGATACAAGATGATAGACGACATTATGCAGACCTGAAGAGGATGGCAGAAGACCGGAGAGCCTGGAGAACTACCATATGAAAACCTGCCTTTAGGCAGAACACTGATGATGATGACGATGATTACTACAACTCGCAGATTCTTATTGATGGACTTGCGGACAGCAAGTTTTGCAGCAGGATCAGTTCCATGTTATGTTACTATTTACGTTACAGGGAACATGTAGAATAGGAGAGTAGCTCCTGCAGCAGTCTTTGTATATATCTGCATTCAGCACTGACTGACAGCTGTCACAACCCTTTACAGAACTTATGCGGTAGGGAACACCATTATCAGAGCATTCCAGACATATTTCAGTAAGTCATTGGGAGGTGTACTGAAAGTCAAATTACGTGTCATATTCAACTGACAATGGAATATTACTGAAGGTAATCGCCATGTTCCAGCAATTACGCTTTGATAATTCCCATACGAATATTCTGACGGCCGAAGGGACCGGTTAGTGTGTGAAACTATCAGGTATTAATTAACATCAAAGTCTAAGTCTAAGAACTCGAGGCGTTCTGCAAGTGGAAATTCTCATTCAAAAGGCGCTTTTCGAGTAGATAGTAGTTACAACTGTGTGATAAGAATGGTATTTGCGCTCAGAAGATGTGGCATGGGTACTCTGTTCTGAAAGACATTAATTGTTGTGCACTTAATCTAACGCTGCGTACGTAACTAAATATGGTGGGGAGGTGTTTTCGCTTCCTATGACCAATAACTCTGATTAAGCTCCACACTATGCACTGTTGTGTGACCGCGAACACCTTCGTTGATACACCGTTTCATGTTATCCTCAAGAACAAGCAGTTAATGTAACGAAAAACTCCTAACTTCAGAAGGGAAACACCCGTCAATCTGCTCAATCTAATATACCAGCAACTATCTCATTAGCACCAAAAAGGCACAGAATTCATTCTTGTGATAAATACATAAATTCTGCAAATATTTGCTAAATAAAAAACCGTCTGCTATGCAAATGAAATGACAGCCACTACACACGTTCTATATGTTACAGTTAACTGAATAACGATCTTGTTGCAATGTTGCATTCTGAAATACACTAATCATTACTTATCTGAAGAGATAGTCGCTACACTCCAGATCACGTGTATTTGACTGTTTTAGCGTCATCACAAAATAGTGATTAAAGAAAGGATGCCGGTAAAGCCCTGTTACATAGATAGCAAAAATAGTTACATATAAAACGCCAAACGAAAAATTTTGGACCCATCAGCGACAGTCGATAGACTTCCGGGATTGGAACTAAATTATCCTGCTCAGTTCATCCCATATATATTTGTAACTTTGATGCAATTTTCTGAACAATTCGTGCGTAAAACGTGACATTAGATGGAAATTTTAAGTTTTGGACTGCAACGCGGTTATTTAACGGGAAAATTACAACGTCTCTCGTCAGTCACTTTGTGAGAAACCTGCTGCTTTCTTCGTTAACTGCCGGCCGGAGTGGCCGAGCAGTTCTAGGGGCTTCAGTATGGAGCCGCGCTACATCTACGGTCGCAGGTTCGAATCCTGCCTCGGGCATGGATGTGAGTGATGTCCTTAGATTAGTTAGGTTTAAGTAGTTCTAAGTTCTAGGGGACTGATGACCTCAGATGTTAAGCCTCATAGTGCTCAGAACCATTTGAACCATTTTTTTTTTCCTTCGTTAACTGTTGCCACGCTTGCTACGTTTGGGAAACGGGATTCTGTGGAATAAGTACGTCCAAATCAGAGTCAGATTAAGCACTGCAAACAGTGTAATGTTACAACAAATCTCCACCAGAGTAACAAAAAGGTAAATGAAACTTCCTAGCAGATTAAAACTGTGTGCCCGACCGAGACTCGAACTCGGGACCTTTGCCTTTCACGGGCAAGTGCTCTACCATCTGAGCTACCGAAGCACGACTCATGCCAGGTACTCCTGAAAGAAAGTGCTAGTTCTGCAAGGTTCGCAGGAGAGCTTCTGTGAAGTTTGGGAGGTAGGAGACGAGATACTGGCAGAACTGAAGTTGTGAGTACCGGGCGTGGGTCGTGCTTCGGTAGCTCAGATGGTAGAGCACTTGCCCGAGAAAGGCAAAGGTCCCGAGTTCGAGTCTCGGTCGGGCACACAGTTTTAATCTGCCAGGGAGTTTCATATCAGCGCACACTCCGCTGCAGAGTGAAAATCTCATTCTGGAAAGTAAATGAAGTTTGGGAAGCCTAAATCGTAAGTGAACAACTGACTTATAAAAAGTATATCACACGATACCGCACCACAATAACGGCGGCAAAAGTATGTTTCCCACAGAGGCTGTGGTTGCTATGGTGACAGTTACAACGAGATACAGAGCTCCAAGCCAGCAACAGGCACCTCTGGACGTCGATTTCTGCCCCCCCCCCCCTCCCCACGCTCCAGGAACGAACAGTGAACAAAACAGTTCTATGTTATTTGAAGACAACTTATCTTTAGGTAATAGTTTTCTGTATGCATAAGTACCTGACGATGAGCAAAACATGCTTGAAGTGCACTGTAATATGTTACATTAATCATAAAATAAATAATTAAACCGCATCTCTCTGCCTTAGACAGTAATATACTAATGAGAGAATGTTCTTCATATTCTAGATTCCTTAGTAACTGAGTGCTATTAGAACTCTAGCCATAGTCTCAAACATCACTTGAATAGCATATTTAAAGACAGACTTTTTCCTCCTTCTCTGTCTTAATAAACAAATTTAAGTAAAAGATTTCCATGAAATATTTAAGTTTGCAATAAAGTGCCGTGCATGTAGAAAACTAGTTTTTCATAACCATCGTATGACTCATGGAGTGTGCCACATATCACTGATTATTACTTATTAATTCATAGGTGCCTCTCTGTCGTTTGTATTCACAGTTTTTCGAATAATGGATCTGGGAGACCGGAAACATTGGATGATTGCCATACAAAATATTCGTATTTATATTCAGTATTTCTCTTCAGATCAAAGGCAGAATACCCAGTTACAAAAGTAGATAAGATGCTGGTTAATTTAGGTGTAAATCTGTGTTTTGTGTCATAATTTATGAGACACCCACAATGGGGGTGGTGAGCGGGGAGAGGGAGAGGGAGCGGGCGTGAACGATGCTGTGGGAGACCGTAAAACTTGTTTATCGCCCCGGTAAAGGGTGACAGGCTTGCGATGAAAATTGCATCGTTGGCAGAAAGATGTGAGCCTGGAGTATTTTTCAGCTAAGGACTTGCCTGTACCGGGAGTGTGCTTGATGCAGGATAAGGGGTTGGTGGTGTTGATGTTATTCGCGCTGTGTTGAGCACTTCTTTCAAAGGGAGAAATTAAGTATGGCCCAAAATCTGATGTAGTGATAGAATGGCACTATAATTCAGCAGCTTATGGATACTTTCTGCACATCCTAAAACTGTCTGCCTATCTGTGCTGCCGCAAAGGAGCTCGATAATTCTCGTATGACTATTGTGGTAACCAAGAGGGTTCGTTAGTATCGAAATGTTAGGGGCTAAATCAATAACGTTCTGCGCAAACGATTCATAGAATCTCAGCACCACGCTCAGCTTGGTGAACGTGTTGTTATTTCAGGTTCTCTCTGTCTTAAGCATACTGCAAGTTGAAACATGGAAGAAGTCTGGAGATACTAGAAGGTATCAGATAGATTATATAATGGTAAAACAGAGATTTAGCAACCAGGTTTTAAATTGTAAGACATTTCCAGGGGCAGATGTGGACTCTGACCACTGTAGATTAAAGCTGAAGAAACTGCAAAAAGGTGGGAATTTAAGGAGATAGGACCTGGATAAACTGACTAAACTAGACGTTGTACAGAGTTTCAGGGAGAGCACAAGGGAACGATTGACAGGAATGGGGGAAAGAAATACAGTAGAAGAAGAATGGGTAGCTTTGAGAGATGAAGTAGTGAAGGAAGCAGAGGATCAAGTACGTAGAAAGACGAGGGCTAGTATAAATCCTTGGGTAACAGAAGAAATATTGAATTCAATTGATGAAAAGAGAAAATATAAAAATGCATCAAATGAAGCAGGCAAAAAGGAATACAAAACGTCTCTAAAATGAGATCGAAAGAAAGTGCAAAATGGCTCTGAGCACTATGGGACGCAACTTCTGAGGTCATCAGTCCCCTAGAACTTAGAACTACTTAAACCTAACTAACCTAAGAAGATCACACACATCCATGGCCGAACTGTAGCGCCTAGAAACGCTCGGCCACACTGGGCGGCAAAATGGCTAAGCAGGGATGGTAAGAGGACAAATGTAAGGATGTAGAGGCATATCTCACTAGGGGTAAGACAGATACTGCATACAGGAAAATTGAAGAGACCTTCGCTGGAAAGAGAACCACTTGTATGAATGTCAGGAGGACAATATTATGGAAATGAAAGAGGATGTAGATAGAGATGAAATGGGAGATACGATACTGCGTGAAGAGTTTGACAGAGCACTGAAAGACCTGAGTCGAAACAAGGCCCCGGGAGTAGACAACATTCCATTAGAACTACCGACAGCCTTGGGAGAGCCAGTCCTAACAAAACTTCACCATCTGGTGAGCAAGATGTATGAGACAGGCGAAATTCCCTCAGACTTCAAGAAGAGTGTAATAATTCCAATACCACAGACAGCAGGTGTTGACAGATGTAAAAATTATCGAACTATCAGTTTAATAAGTCACAGCAGCAAAATACTATCGCGAATTCCTTACAGATGAATGGAAAAACTGGTACAAGCCGACCACGGGGAAGATCAGTTTGGATCCCGTAGAAATATTGGAACACGTGAGGCAATACTGACCCTACGACTTATCTTAGAAAATAGATTAAGGAAAGGCAAACCTACGTTTGTAGCATTTGTAGACTTAGAGAAGTCTTTTTACAATGCTGACTGGAATAGTCTCTTTCAAATTCTGAAGGTGGCAGGGGTAAAATACAGGAAGCGAAAGGCTATTTACAATTTGTACAGAAACCAGATGGCAGTTACAAGAGTCGAGGGGCATGAAAGGGAAGCAGTGGTTGGGAAGGGAGTGAGACAGAGTTGTAGCCTATCCCCGATGTTATTCAATCTGTATATTGAAGAAGCAGTGAAGGAAACAAAAGAAAAATTCGAAGTAGGTTTTAAAGTCCATGGAGAAAAAAAAAACTTTGAGGTTCGCTGATGACATTGTAATTCTGTCAGAGACAAAAAAGGACTTGGAAGAGCAGTTGAACTGAATGGACAGTGTCTTGAAAGGAGCGTATAAGATGAAAATCAACAAAAGCAAAACGAGGATAATGGAATGTAGTCAAATTAAGTCGGGTGATGCTGAGGGAATTAGATTAGGAAATGAGACACTTAAAGTAGTAAATGAGTTTTGCTGTCTGAGGAGCAAAATAACTGATGATGGTCGAAGTAGAGAGGGTATAAAATGAAGACTGGCAATGGCAAGGAAAGCGTTTCTGAAGAAGAGAAATTTGTTAACATCGAGTATAGATTTAAGTGTCAGGAAATCGTTTCTGAAAGTATTTGTATAGAATGTATCCATGTATGGAAGTGAAAGATGGACGATAAATAGTTTGGACAAGAAGAGACTGGAAGCTTTCGAAATGTGGTGCTACAGAAGAATGCTAAATATTAGATGGATAGATCACATAACTAATGAGGAGGTATTGAACAGAACTGGGGAGAAAAGAAATTTGTGGCACAACTTGATAGAAGAAGGGATTGCTTGGTAAGACATATACTGAGGCATCAAGGGACCACCAATTTAGTACTGGAGGGCAGCGTGGAGGGTAAAAGTCGTAGAGGGAGACCAAGAGATGAATATACTAAGCAGATTCAAAAGGATGTAGGTTGCAGTAGGTACTGGGAGATGAAGAAGCTTGCACAGGGTAGAGTAGCATGGAGAGCTGCAGCAGACCAGTCCCAGGACTGAAGCCCACAACAACAACAACAATGATTTGTGTTGTTTAGTTTACATCCGGCGTATCTCAGTATTAGTGACTACGCTGTAGTCTCCAAACTCAATTACAGAAACGCAAATAACACTCATTGGCATATACTTTGGGTATTTCGGCGCTTCTCCGCCACGTCCTTGAGACACGAATTGTAGTCACTTCCTAGGCTGCTCAGCGATGGTATTTGCTGCTAGAAGTATAACAATGCAGGACATCTTTGGCAACCCTGTGACCGACAAGTTACGAGCTGGATGACACAGCATTAACCTACAAAATTCCCTTTATATATTCGTAGCGGGCCCATTAAATAATCTGCGTGACTTTCACATAATGTGTGAAATAAAGTTATCAATTTATTGTTTTGACCTCAGGAAGGTCACTTGACGTGGAAACTGCAATTAATCTCGTCTTATACGCCATGAGCTTATCTGTCCTAGCGAACAATGGAGCAATAAGAGAGAACACAACGTTGCAGTGTTTCACTAGCTGTGAAGTGAAGAGAGGGATGTTTTGGTTCCCGGTTACGGTCTCACCAATGGATATATTTTTGGCCGTTCTGTGACAGAGCTACAAGAATCAAATCAAATATCAATAAGGAATTTTTTTATTTTGTTTATGAAATGTCATATTTCTATACTACTTCACTGTGTCACAGGACAACAGATAAAGTCAGACTGTTTCGAAGTCTTACTTGTACTTTCTGGAACACTGGCCTAGTAAACAGCGATCCCAAGTATAAAAGTAATTTTATTTTTCCTAAAAACTGTTTTGACTGTATAAATACTTTATTTAAACTGGTGTTCGGTTTTGATCTATTGTACTTAGATTATCTTCAGACCCCGTACTCTGCAAAAGAGAGTAGTAAACCAGTTTAGAGGTAACAAAATCAGTGTAATAGTTATAAAATACAGTTACTACGAATAGTATACACATGATGTTGACTGGAGATGGACTGCGTGACCAGGCTGCTCTAGAGAGATGTGTTCAGCTGATGACTGTGGCTCAGTTGCTTGTGGTTTAATAGTGATAGCCCTGGCTCCTGCCTCCAGCATAGCTTCATTACTGGCCAATGGCTATGAATCTCCATTGTAAGTAATAAAAGCTACTCCTAATTTGAGCTGATTTCGTCCATTGAAATAAAACATAAGAGCGGTTATTCATTTTAAGCTACTGGTAAAACTTCATATTTAACTGTAAAAAAGTGGATAAAAACTTCGTCAAGCGTGATACTGGTTGTGCGAGTATTTGCTTACCTGTGCAGATGACAGAAAGATGGAAGGACAACAACCTGGTAAAATCGTGAGACGACAGATGGGTAACTATGGGAACGGCAGTTTACATCGATTCTTCTCAAAGATGTTGAGAAGTTTTAGTTTAAAACGAATAACTGTTCTCGTTGTTTACTCCAATGAACGAAATCAGTGCATGTTAGGAGTACCTTGCATTACTTGTAATGGCGATTCGTAACCATTGTCTTCAGTCAGCAATGTTAGCTGCAACGGGAAGAAGACGTGCTTTATTGGTGCTGCACATTTTAGCGATTTTCATCAAGATAAACTTACGCTGCATTTTTCTCCTACGGCACGCCAGTGTAGAAGTGTGCACAGAATCAGCCGGCCGTTGTGGCCGAGTGGTTCTGAGCCCTTCAGTCTGGAACCGTGCTGCTGCTACTGTCGTAGGTTCGAATCGTGCCTCGGGCATGGATGTGTGTGATGTCCTTGGATTAGTTAGGTTTAAGTAGTTCTAAGTCTAGGGGACTGATGACCTCAGATGTTAAGTCCCATAGTGCTTAGAGTCATTTGAACCATTTGAATCACAGAATCAGCCACGTGAAAAATTCGTGCAATACGCACTTATATAAAAGCCGGCTTAGGAATTTTCCTTTGTATGAGACCGGTTGTACAAGACCGTGAGTCAATTTAAAGGTCTATATTCCCATATTATACTGTTCAGTCGCTTCTTCTGCGTAATCTTTCGTTGGTTGTACCGGTACACTTTTGTATTCTGATATATTTTAAAATTTCGAACATTCTCGAGTGTCACGATAAACTAGTATTGTTATCTAGTATTGTTATCCTCAGATGAAGACTTGAACTAAAATGTGCTCTTTAAAATTTTTTAAAGACAGTAGGTCTATCGTAATTCAAAACAATCTTTCTCTAATTTCAGTGTAAAATCACTTGCGAAAAAATTTAGTTTCAAAATTTTCGGACGCTTACAAAACTATACTTTCATAAGTTAGTGGTACGAACGTTTTGGAATGTAATTTAATTCGTAGCAAATCAGCGTTTGTGGTTCTCATGTCAGTTCAGCCGAAATATGCAACCCCTGAATTTCATTGTATATCAACGCAAGTAAAAGGGCGTTTTTGATAATTTTCGAAAGCTGCCATTGTCCTTTGCATAATCCACGAGCTATTTGTAACAAAACGGGGTTTCTTGTGATGTCGTTACCGTAGCAGATTTTCTAACTAATATTTTGTGTTACATCTAGTTTTCCCTTAAAGACGAATAGCCCTTATCTACAGTTATCGTAAATTAACTCGATTTTTGAGTTTGCTAACAACTATAATTGCCAGGACGCGGGACATCGTATGCTTTACGAACATACGGAAATTTTATCCTCAGCGTCATCTTTCTGGGGCTGTGTTGTTAAGGAGGCCATACATATCCGTAAGGCGAACAATCTCGTCACAGGCGTGCAGGTTTTCAATTAAGCGCAGCATGGAATCCAGCACTGGCTGCCATTAAATCAAAACAGGGAAAAGAAGTACTTCCAAATCATCAAGTTACGCAACGCGCAACTGAGATTTAGTTCAGCCTTTAACCGTAGGAGCGTCCCGGAGCACAGTCATTGCCCACAGCCCACACGCGGATGGCCTTTCTGCGGTTACCAGCAGGGGGAACCAGGAGCGCCGCTTTCCTCCAACTACGAGCGTCTTCCCGCACATACGTATTGCCTGCTCCCGGCATGATAAATTCCGACGCCGCCGCGCGACTATCATCAGCAGCAGTGACAGCAGCAGCTACCACCACTTGATGAGATCGAGCTTTTGCATCGATGAAATATTGTGCTAGTTACGCAATACGATCCGGCAAACAAACCGAGAAGCGTATTTGCAACTCTAATTAACATAAAAACGTTTTACAAAAGTAGTAATTCTTACCACAGATTTTTGTGTTGCCTTAATAGAAATCTCGTTTTGTCTTTCTGCTGCAATTCTTATGGGAATTACAACTTTCTGGCCTTAGCTCAACAGATTAAAAGATAATAACAGGTTTAATTTAAAGTCATTTATTCATTGCCTTGTAATACATTGCACCAGCCAAAATGTAGTCCCATTGTGAAGCTGTTCTCGAACATGGGATGAGTTGACTGACGTTCGTTAGCAGCTGGAAATTGCTTGACAACTGTTGGGAATCCGTGTGTTGGAAGAGCTCCCGAGAGTCGTGTACCTGAACTAGATGTATCTTAAGTTCTGTTATCTCCTGTGGATCCTGTCTCCTCTGCAGAAAGAACAGGATCTGTCATTATTCGTCCACTTGAATGCGAGTGGAGTGTCAATGGTAGGTCTAGGTGTCCAGTACAGTGTGGACAGGGTGGACGCGGACCAGGGAGGACTCGGGGTGTTGTACCGATCCCCGTAACCAACAAGTCTGAGATGCCGTCGTTCACTGAAACTGAGCCAGTGGGACCAACTTCGCCTATTTTGGGGAAACCTGTTTTGTCCGGTCTTAGGAGGAGGCAAACGCAAAAGGGTAGGGGGTCTATTAATCGTCGGGAATTCAAACGTTGGCAAATGGTTGCAGCTCTTACGAAAATTCAGCAAGGGATAGGAAAGGACAGCAGGTGCACTCAGTGTGTATGGCTGAGAGCCTCATTCAACATGTTGAAGAGGCTGTTCCAGCAGCCATTGAGGGAACAAGGTGCAACCAACTGCAGATTGGGTTTGCACGTCGGAACAAATGATACCTGTCGTCTGGGCTCCAGAGCCACATTCTTGGATCATTCTAGCAACTGGCAGAGAAGTTGAGAAGACCAGGCTTGCACGTGGAGTTTCAATGAAGCCCACAATTTGTAGCATTGTTCTCAAAACTAATCATTTCCCCTCGGTTCCGAATCGAGTGGAAGGACTGAACCGCCGACCGTATTGGCCGAGCGGTTCTAGGCGCTACAGTCTGGAGCTGCGCGACCGCTAGGGTCGCAGGTTCGAATTCTGCCTCGGGCATGGGTGTGTATGATAGGTTAGTTAGGTTTAAGTAGTTCTACGTTCTAGGAGACTGATACCTCAGAAGGTAAGTCCCATAGTGCTCAGAGCCATTTGAACCATTTTTGATTGAACCAGACACTTCGAAAGTTCTGTAACAAGCTAGGCTGCGACTTCCAGGACTTGCACCATAGGGTTGAGAACTTACGGCTCTCCCTAAATGGGTCAGATGTTCACTACACATCAGAGGCTGATGCTCAGGTAGCAAACTGTGTGTGGGGTGCACACAAAAGGTTTTAGATTAGGCGACTCTCGATGCAATCCAGATAACAATAGCTGTAGCAAAGCTAGAGGCATCAATGTAAAATCGAAAGAAATGCCTCCCACAGGTGACAGTATTCGAATCCTAACGGTAAACTGCCGAAGCATTCGCAACAAAGTGCCAGAGTTTGAAACGCTCATGAAAAGCAGTGAAGCTCACATAATACAAGTAACAGAAAGTCGGTTGAAGCCTCAAATTAATAGCAGGGAGATTTGGGGGAAAATTTAAGTGTATATCGGAAGGATAGGCAAGCGAGAATTGGAGGTGGTGTATTTGGCGCATTAGACAAAAGACTCAAATCCACCGAGATAGAAATTGAAGCTGCATGTGAGATTGTTTGGGCAGAACTGAGTAATAGGGGTGTACAAAAAACGACAATTGGATCCTTCCATCGCCCTTTAGACTTATCTCCTGAGGTAGCCGAAAACTTCAGAGAAAACAACAGTTCATTTGTGCGTAAGTTCCCCAGTCATACTGTAATCATCGATGCAGACTTTAATAATCCAGCAACTATTTGGGAAAATTACAGTTTTGTACCGGTGGACGTAATAACACAGCGTGTAAAACATTACTGAATGATTTCTCTATAAACTGCCTTAAGCACACAGTTAGAAACTACACTCATGATGTAAATGTATTGGATCTAATGGCAACAAATAGACCTGACCTTTTTGAGGATGTCCACATCTGAACTGCTATCAATAACCATGTCACGTTTATGACAACGGTTATTACCAAAGTACGAAGGACAACTAAAACAAGCGGAAAGATATATGTGTTCAGTAAACTAGATAAAAACAGTGTTGTCATATCCCAATGAGGAGCCTGAAACTTTCAATACAGGGCAGGAGCTTGTAGAGGAACTCTGGCTCAAGTTTAAAAGAATAGTTGACCATGCACTGGATAAATATGTGCACAGTAGAACAGTTCATAATGGGAGGAAACCTCCACTGCATACAGCCACTGTAAAGTATCTTCTACAGAAACAGAGATCACTGCATATCAGGTGTAAAACAAAGCATAATTCTATAGATAGAGAGATACTGAATGAAACTGTCAGAGATGAATGTGTGATGCCTTCAATGACTACCGTAGCAGAATATTGTCAAATGACATTTCACAAAATCCAAATAAGTTCTGATGGTATGTAAAGATCGTTGGTAGCACCAATTTTAATGTCCACTACCTAGTGAACGAGACAGGAACTGAAACTGAGGATAGCAAGCCAAAAGCTAAATGCTTAACTCCGTTTTCAAATGTTCCTTAACAAAGGAATACCTAGGAGAAAACACCCAGGAGAATTGTCCCAGTTTAATCCCCGTACTACTGAAAAGATGAATGAAATATTAGCGCAAGTTTTGATGAGAAACGGCTGAAATCGCTAAAACTGAGCAAAGCTCCAGACCTCAGTGGAATCCCTGTCGGATTATATACGGAATTTTTGGCTAAGTTAGCCCCTTTTCTAACTATAATCTATGGTAGATACCTGGAACAAAAAACAGTGCCCAGTGCTTGGTAAAGGCACAGAACACACCGTCCACAAGACGGGAAGTAGGAGTGGTCCACATCACTACCGCCTAGTAGTCGATTTGCTGTAGAATCGTAGAACACACTCTGAGCTCAAACATAATGAGGTATCTTGAACAGAATGACCTCCTGAGTGCCAACCAGCACGGTTTTCGAAAACATCGATCTTGTGAAACCCAACTCGCTCTTTTCTCACATGACACACTGAAAGCTTTGGGTCAAGGCAACCAGGTAGGTGCAGTGTTTCATCATTTCCAAAACGCATTTGACTCAGTATGACAGTTACGCTGATTGGCATCAGTACGATCATGTATTATCAAGTAAAATTTGTAACTGAATTGAGGACTTTATGGTAGGGAGGACACAACATGGACGGAAAGTCATCATCAGATGTAGAAGTAACTTCGGGTGTGCACCAGGGAAGTGTGTTGGGCCTCTTGATGTTAATGTTGTATATTAATGACCTAGCAGGCAATATTAATAGTAAAATTAGGCTTTTTGCAGATGACACAGCCGTCTATGATGAAGTACTATCTGAAAGTAGTCGCATAAATATTCAGTCAGATCCTGATAAGTTTTTCAACAGGGTGCAGAGACAGGCAAGTTGCTCTAAATATTCAGAAATTTAAAATTATGAACTTCACAACGAAAAACACGTCGCAGCCTATGACTATAACATCAATGCGTCACTGTTGTAATCGGCCAACTCATGCAAATACCTGGATGTAATACTCTGTAGGGATATGAAGTGGAAGGATCATATAGGTTCAGTCGTGGGTAAAGCAGGTGGTAGACTTCTCTTTATTGGTAGAATACTGGGGAAGTGCAATTAGTCTACAATAGAGAGCGCTTACATATCACTCGTGCGATCCATCATAGAATATTTCTCAAGTGTGTGAGAACCGAACCAAATAGGACTGACAGAAGATATTGAACGTATACGGAGAAGGGCAACACGAATGGTCACAGGTTTGTTTAATCCATGGAAGAGTGTCAAAGAGATACTGAAGGAACTGAAATGGTAGGCTCTTGAAGACAGACATAAACTATCCCGAGAAAGTGTATTAAGAAAGTTTCAAGAACCGGCTTTAAATGTTTATTCTAGCGGTATAATACAACCCCCTACTTATCACACACACAGAAATCGTGAGGATAAGACTTGAATAATTAAGCACAGAGGCATTCAAACAATCATTCTTCCCGCGCTCCACACGTTAATGGAACAGGAAGAAACCCTAATAACTGGTACAACAGGATGTACCTTCTGTCAAAACTCACGGTGGTTTGCAGAGTATAGACGTAGATGTAGATGGTGCATAGGACACCATACAGCAACCATGAAGACGATATAAGAATCCATCGTACATCCATCATTCATGAAATTTAAAGATAACGCTGTATTACGTAGCCAAAATGCGTTTATACGCGTGAAATTATGTACTGGCTCCATCATAAAATATGCATGATCACATGATTAAAATTAAAATACAAAGTATATTTCCAGTAAATGACATGCACATACAAACAGTAACACCATTTATTACATAAAAGATCGCTGCATGACAACAAATAAGATAACAAAACAGCTGCATACACAAGTGGTAAAGTGCTGGTAAAACATGCGCAAATACATCGTTAAAGTGAAATAAAATTAAAATGTAGAGTACATTGCCAGTAAAAGAGCTGCATATACAAACAACATGCACTAACATCAGTTATAAAAAGTTGCTACATCACAACGAGGAAAAGAAAATAGCTGGCTAAAATGTATTCTAGTGTAGACTGTGAAAACGATGAGAAGTAATTTGCTTAGTGTATTTCAGACGCACTATTATAACAGAATCAATACGTACTCCCAGAAGCTTCTTGAAATGCTATCTGCTTAATTTCCATAGTTTCTGTAGGTGTTGTTGAGAGCAATTGATGTAAGATGCCTGGAATTGCAACGATTATCTTGCCAGTCCAGGCCTGAGTACAAACACAAGCATTACCACACAAGCATTTAGTATATAACTAAAGGCATAATGGATATGGAGAAAAAAGTTGCAAAACAATCCGTAACTCCTAAGATACTAACTAGTACTGACAAAAGCAGTATTAATTGCGTTTAGATTTAAATATGTATTGGCCTGAGTGAAATAATAATACCTCTGTATAAGAGAAACTGGAAGATGATCACTTAGAACAGGAAGAGTTGAGAATATTTCAGAGCAGCTCATCGAATAATCTTGTAGGATAGCACTTAAAGTCAAAGATTTCATTATAAATGAGAAATACAAAAACGAACATAAAATAAACCTTGAATTGAAAATACTTCAAGGGATTAATGAGAAATTGGCGACGAACAATGCTATAGTTGTATAGGCTAACAAAGGAAAGACCTTAATTATAATAGATGAACAGACTTATATTTCCAAAATTTAAAATTTTTTTACGACAGTAATATTACAAAGGTCAATAAAGATCCAATTTCTAACTCGCAAAGAACTCTAAAGAACTTAATTCCTGCCTAATGAGAAAAGTTGTCTCAAGGTCTTGAATCCTCAGTTACCTAAATTAAGGTCTCAGATGAAAGTACACAAAGAAAACTTACCTGTACATCCTACAGTTAATAACAGAATTTGTCCATCAAATAAATGAATTACGAAATGAAATGCTTTTTTTAAAAAAAGTTTTACATCTACGAAGAAAATTTCAGTGTTAAATTCACGATTCTTTTATCTGAGCAAATTTTCACTGTCTAAATCCCTGATGGTGCAAAGTTTCCATCTTTGGATACTACCAACCACTACACAAACATTCCTGTTGCAGGAACTATAGCTATCATAAAAGATAATCTCTTCAAACACAAAACCATAAATCTTGAGGAAATTTCTGAACTCACTGAATTACTCGAGAATAGTCTTTCCTTCAACTGCTTTCGTTTAACTGTAAAATTTTCCTACAGAGATATAGTCTTGGCATGTCCAACACCCGAGCATATTCAGTTGCGGATATTTTCGTTAATAACATAGAAACAGAACTTTTTAAAGGTAATCCTGTTATGGTAGTAACGCCATATTCCACAGAAGATACGCTATTCCTTTTCAATGGCTCTCAAGAAGAAATTGATTCTCTGTCAGTTAAGTTGAATACTACGCACCCTAATTTGGCTTTTACAAGTGAACATAAGGTTCATAAAAGCATCGGTTTTCTGTATATTACTGTTAAAAATAATAACGGCAAACAACAGTTCGATGTGTTTAGAAACCCAACAGTTTCCTATGTTATTATTAACGCAACATCTTGCCATCCAAATAGATACAAAGGTATTTTTTCAGTCAATTATTTGCAGGATTCTAACGTTTCCATTAGAAACGGAAGCAGTTCAGAAAGAACTTGACATGTTGAGACAGCTACAGGCAATATGTTGATGCTTTAATCACTAAAATAAAAAATGCTTAGCAAAATTCAGGTCAAGCCACACATGAAGGTAAATATAGGTTTGCAAAATTAACCTATCTAGGTAATATTTCTGCTAAGATTAACGAAGTATTTAAAAATACAAAAGTGGTTTTAGCCTTTCCAACAAATATCTGTCTGTAAAATTAATTACGACACACTATTGCAAACTATAATAGTAAATATCTAAGCTCTGGGGTTTACGTAATAATCAGAGACAGATGTAACAATCGACATATAGGCCAAACAGGAAGAAATTTCCGAACCAGATTTCATGAGCATACTGCTGGAACGTTTAGTAATAAATGTCTTTTTCAGCGTATTATTCAGAACAAGCATTCCGAGGGAACCATCGAAAATAGCCTCAAAATTCTGCATACAGCCCGAAAGTTAATTTACTTCATAGGAACTTGAAACTACATTGACAGAATAAAGAAGCCGAAAGCGCTTCGTAACGAACAGTTGGATTATACAGAATAATTTTTCATAGATCTATTCGATGAGCTACTCAGAAATATCCACAACTCTCCCCGTTCTCAGCGGTAATCTTCCAATTACCCTTGTGCAGAAGGATCATTATTTGACTTAAGCAAATAAATACACAAATTTAAATGTAATTAGTGCTGCCTCTGTCTGTAGTTGTTAGACGTTACAGAATGTTTTGTAACTTCAACTTTTTTTTATCCTTGTCAATTATGCTTTTAGTCGTATACCTGTATCGCAGTAGTAATGCTTGTGTTTTTACTCAGGCCTATACTGGCTAGGTAACCATTGCAATTCTATGCATTTTACATCGACTGTTCTTAACAACACCTACAGAAACTATGAAAATTAAGCAGGTATCATTTAAACAAGTTACTGGGATTCTGTATTTATTCTGCAACACCAGTATGATTAAAATACGCTAGACAAATTGCTTCCCATCGTTTTCACTATCTGCACTAGTATACAATTTAGCCAGCTGTTTTGTTATTTTTTCGTCGTCACATAGGGACCTTTTACGTAATAACTGACGATAGTGTATGTTGTTTGTGCACGCAGCTCTTTTCCTGGAAATGTACTCTGTATTTTAATTTTATGTCATATCAACGACATAAATACGCACATTTTATCCACATTTTAATTGTTATATATGAAGTTTTAGTTTAAAGTGAGTAATTGTTCTCGTTTTTTATTCAATAGACAAAATTAGTGTTCGTTAGAAGTATTTTTTATTACTTATATTGACGATTCGTAGTCATTGACCAGTATTGGCACCATGCTGGAGGCAGAGGAGGACTAGCATTATTTCATCACGAGCAGCTGAGCTACAGTCATCGGTTGATCACATCTCTCTAGAGCAGACTGCTCAACCAGCCCAGCACCTGTCACCGCCATGGATGTACTGCTCGTAGTAGGTATGTTTTCTATTTCTCTTCATTATTATAATCACTTTGTCACTTCTAAACTGGTTTACTGCTGTCTTTGTAGAGTACAATGACTGTAGATGATCTAAGTACAACAGATCGAAAGTGGTCATCAGTTTAAATAAAATATTTATACGGTCAAGACTGTTTTTAGCGAAAGATTTTATTACTAATTTGTGCTGATACAGGCTCGCTCAAGTTAAATTTTGTGTTCCATTAAAACAGAATGTCGTTATCAGGTAATTTGAATTTCATTTGAATTAGTACACTACGTATTTTAATAGCGTCGTTCATAATGTTATTGAACACAACAATTTGTGAGAGAAATTCACATTATCTAAAACAGTCTGCCAACGATCATGATAATTTACAGATTTCACGCCTGTAGAAACCTATTGGATCTGAGTTAAAGGTATCGTCAAATCAAGTTTGAAGTGCATTTTCGTCCACAGACGAATTTTTTGGCTGGTTCTCGATAAGGACCTTGAAACGTAAACATTCGAGGGCGCAAGCTGAGAAGAAAAAGTGCGTGATGGACGACTTTTCAAATTCTTCGATAGTTTTGTCAGTAAAATCGGCAGAATGCATTATCGTGTAGTATCATTACGTGATGAAGTTTTTTGCGTTATTTTTCTTATACTGCGACCGAAACGAGTCTTAGTTGTTGGAAAAAAATGCCTGCCGCGGTATACTCTGCCCTAGGGAGATTTTCGAAATGCACAACACTCTTTCTGAGCCACCATATACAAAATATTCATTCTTGTTCAGGTGTTAATATAAAGATATCATAACTAGTTACCAGTAGGAATTCTGCATGGGAATGCTCAATGAGCTAATTGATGACAGTCAAGCAAAAATGCATGAATAGTCACCATTTTTATTCTTGTTGCTCTAAATTAGAACTTGCAGTACTGCTGCTCCCAACTTCTGAACTTTGACTATTGAACGAAAATGTCACACGACACTTAAATACTCGCACTCAATCACATATGTTTGTTATAGTGGCTTCCTGAATGTGCAAAATGATTCATTCCAGAACCAAGTTTCTTGAAGCAAGAAGTCTTTTTCTGACATGCTTTGCCCAAAAGTACTCACCAAACACACACACACAGTGCCAGAGTTCGGAGCTAACTCTGTTGATTTCACCCCTCTACGACACCCAAAGAGAATAATATGCCGTAAATGTTAACCCGTTTTCCGCTTGCGATTATATTTCAACACAGTTAAATAACATTGATATGTTACAGGAATGGAAAATCCAATTCGTAACAACTAGATAAATACGAGAAATTCCAGTAGCGAAATGAACGTTGATAAATACGCCCATAGCGCCGCGCCACTTCCACCTAGTTGGAGGCTTCTGAAGTTGGCGGCAGGCGGCGTATGAGCGGTAGCCGGCAGCTGCTGCGGAGCGAAGGAAACTATCGAGCGTTAACTGTTCTGATCTCGACGCAGCCACGAGCTGTTTGGCGGAAATGCTTCTGGAACTTTTTGCTATTGCAGGTGAATAAGAAAATGAAACCAATTACGTATGTGGTTCCAAGAGGCTGTTAACTTTAGGGGATATTCCACATGCGATTTAAAGAAACTAGGGAATAGAGTGGACTCGAATGAGCGATTTTATGGTTAGAGAGCATAAAGCTTACCCCTACACCACGAGCAGATGCGTTTCCATAACACCTCCATAAGACTGCCAGAAGTTCCACCGTACGTTTCCGCATCCAACAAACAGTGTTGCCAGATCCTCCATATTGCCGAACTTATAATTCTGTGGGGCAGCCGGGAATGTTGGCCACAGTAAGTAAACGACTCGGATCTCGAGTCTGAGGTGGCCAGGGTTTCATTTATAATATCGTACTTTCTTATCATCTCGATGAAATACCCTAAATGGCTTCCATTTGACATGTGACACTGAGTATGTAAAATTCATCATTCAACCCAGTTATTAGATCTGACACCTAAGCTAAGATTGCAGAGATTTCCTGGGGAAATCCCTGCTGCAGAGGTTTGTACGCAGCGATGTTCGCTGATCTTTCGTTGAGGAGAGACTGTTGGCAACCCCTTGCTTCATCTAGGTGATCACCTGCTGAACAGCTGCGCGTCTATTCGCCCGTACACGTCCCCGCAGCCGTCGTTCGCCCCTATTAACTACGGCCTATGGTGCACCATAGTTACATGGGCGCCGGCTTTCGATGGCGTCGTTTTGTCATGCACGATATACCTTAACCAAGGCAGCACTCAAACCGTTTACAAAGCCAGTCGTTTCGGAACTGCTTCCACCCTTGGCCCGAAAGCCAATGATCATACCCTTTTCGACGTTAGATAATTCGCTCAGTTTCTGCGTTACGACAGCACTCCTCTATTTTCTCGCCCCCCCCCCCCTCCCCGCCCCCGACACGAATTATATACTGTCCACATCCAGTGCTGCCATCTGCCATCTGTGAGTAGTGGTCAGCACGGTGACGTCGAACATAGGCGGTGATGACATTAATGTGGCTGGACCTCTCAGTTAACGAATTCAACAAATTATGACTGTTAGCTGCTGTTAAAAAGTATTGACAGCAACAAGCATTATATCCTAGATCCCAAACTCAGTCTGTTGTGAAGTACTACTTAGTGATATGTATGAACAGAGACAGCAAAACACGGAGAATAAGAAGTACGCCAGCAGCGATTCAGTGGCTAAGTGCATTTTTAACTATACTAGAGAACATTGCAAATAAATGTTTTTATTTTATCTCAAAGTACGTCAAAATGGAGGAGATGTTATCTTGTTAGGAGTATGGAAACAAACCAAAACATACTAGAGCATTCTGCATAGATATCTTGAGAGCGATAATGTAGGTGGCCGTATTTGTGGCTTCGCGGTTAGCTCTCGTTCACTTTGTTATGCATTCGATATCAACGACTGACACTGAAACATCGGTAAATGTATTTGCCACTGTTCTTTGCGCGACCGCCGCGTTTCGTATGGTAGCTCGAGCCGCGTTGTCTGCTAAAGACAGAAGCAGCACAAGCCAGTAAATACTGGAGTACTGGCTATTTGTCACGTTTTTGTACCCCTGTTAGCCCACACATAAAATTGCACTAGAGTAATGCGTGACCGTTCTATCAAACGGGAACATAAACTTCACTTTAAAGATGTCTTGTTTGTGATCAACAGACAAACAAACGGTTCCCGTTGACGCCGGACTCAGCGTAAAACATGCGATGCGTGTTATTTGTACGAGCTGACTCAAACTGTTGATCGCAAAATCGAATCTGCAAATATCTGCCGAAACATCAGAGAATTTTGGTCCGACCGCCCACAGTATATGTATGTACGTACGTAAATGTGTGTGTGTGTGTGTGTGAGAGAGAGAGAGAGAGAGAGAGAGAGAGAGAGAGAGAGAGAGTGCGCACCCGCGTTGTGCTACGCTTAAAGTTCTGCACCATTTAATGTATCCTTTGTCTGGCAGCAAAGAGTGAATGAAAATGAAGAAGATACTGAATCCGCTAAACAGTGTGCAGTGCATAAGTAAAGGTTTGCCGTGTAAAGGATACATCACAAAAGCGATGGCGTGTCGTATTGAGTTTAAATCCACACTTCAATTATTTAATTATTCTGTAAGTTAATGATTTAGCCACCGCTTTGCCTCGGTGAAACATTTTATAGTACAGAAAATACATAACAAGAAAACGTATGTGAGAAATCTATAGCAGACTACATTGATTGAAGACATGTTTTTCAAATAACTGATTATTATTCAGAAGACATCAAATGACAAGGTTTGCACACATACCTACAACTGTCTTAGGCAAAGGAAGAAGCGAAACTATGTTAAACGAAAAGAAACTTCTTCCCTAGGAAATCCCTGCTTTAACAACTGATAGTAGGTTCTCCTCAAATATCGGGAAAGTTATTTGAAAAAATTTATGATTCTGTGAATCACTATTTTTACTTATGTTTCTGAATTTTTTATCTTACATTTGCTCGTATACATCTCACTATGACGGAAAGAACCATTTTTTTTAAATTATCTTTACTTCGTATGCTTTTACTTCTGGTTGATCTCCCTATTGATGGCCTCGTTTTTTATTGTTTTTATAGCAGTCATTGCTATTGTTACTGTACGAAATAAACTCAAATGAAAACATTTGAGTATGAACATGCAGCCAAAACCTTAGTAAAGAAGTCAGTAAATAAACAAAATTATTTTCCATATGCACACAATATTCAGACTATAAATTTATTAAGTATGGTTTCTAATGATTATAGGAAGTTTGATATATTTACGATACCAAGAAAATATATAAGTAACTCTTAATCTCATACTAACAAATGATTGATGTGCAAAGCTCGTAATGAAGAAGCCTATATTCGAAGTAAAGGTCACAGGGCACTGCTGCTGCACCATTCATTCTCACCACATATTTCACTTTATCTAACAGAAAAATCGTGGCAACATCCTCCATAGTAATCATGATGCTGAATTCATCAAGGCTAATTTTATCTACGATCATAGTAAATATTCATTTACATTACACATATTTATTGACGAAGAGTATTTTATTATTCAATAGTTATTTATTGTGCAGTAAATGCTATTTTTGATATAGGTTGTATTCACTATTTAGAGAAAGAGTTTTATCTCTTCCCCCGTTGACTACTTTACTATAAAATTTTATATTTTGTATAAAGAGGGATAGCGTTTGATGATTTAGTAAATACAGTTTCTACCTGTCTCACATTTAATAATAATGGGTACAACTATCTGTGAAATAATAATCATTATCATTTCCCTTATTACAGGCCCTATGCCACTGATACGTGGCGCCTTTACTCTCATGAAATGCGTTTTGCAAATATAATTGAAAACTGCTCATGTAAATGAGTGGTATCTGGCCAATTTTAATTGAAAGAAGTACAGTTTTTTAAACACACACCACACCATAGGTGTACTTTCAAACATGAGAGAAACCAATCTTAATAATACAAATGTAAATGTAAATATCATTTATTATTGTTTGGTCTGTAGTATAATAGCATCATATATCAAAACCTGTTGAGTATATAACTGAAATCGGGTGCGCAGCTAAATTTTTTTTTAATCTTGATGCATTTCAAATACTGACCGAAACGTGTTTGGCTCTCAAGAAGGCAATGCATGAAGCACTCAACAAATAATGCAGGAGAATATTATCGAAGCATCTCTCAATCCAAAGAACATCTAGACGTAAGTAAAGGCTGTTAGTAGCACCAAAGTTAAAGTCAGATACTCACAAACGAAACTGGAACTGAAGCTGAGGTAGCGAAGCTAACTCAGGAACGGTGAACTCTGTTACCAAATTTTCCACAACAAACGCAAATCCTGCTATGTTGCCCCTATTTAATTCTCGCACCTCTGCAAAAATGAGTGACAGAGATATTAGTGAAGCGAAATTGAAAAACAGCTGAAATCGCTATAACTCAACAAAGCTCCAGGGCTGAACTGAATTTTCGGCAGAGAGTAATCTACCGTAGATTCCTCGAACAAAAACCTGTGCCCATTAGCTGGCAGAAAGCTAAGGTCACACTCGGCTATTGAAAGAAGTACAGAAATGACCCACATATTCTGATCTCAAACGTAATGATATGAATCGAGCAGAGTGACCTATTCCACGTCACCAGCATGAATCCCGGAAACATCGAGCATGTGAACTCATTTAGCACTTTCTCACATGACATCCTGAAATTCATGTATCAAGGTAGTGACGTAGATTTAAGAAAAGCATTTGACTCAATACCTCACCTATGCTTATTATCGAAGATGCGATCATATGGGGTATCAATCGAAATTCGTGACTGAGGATTTCGTGTTGGGGAGTTTAAAAATGAATGTGCGCAACGGAAAATAATAAACATTACAATGATGATTTGGCCCTGTCTGACTACCCCCCTGAAGCAGATCTTATGATCTCTTAATGCTCTTCTTAACATATAAATTGCAATCAAAACATAAATGAATGATGAAGGCAACTAATAGTACTAAATGATAAGCGTTGTTGTTCGATATACATTTATTATAGATTAAAACCAATCCTGTAAGTGCAGTTGTCTATATTTCCTAACTAAAATTATTAATCAATTGTCCATCTCTGTCCCTTATCATGACTGCGCGGTCTAATATCACTACCACGAAATGACTGACATCATCTACGTATCAAACACTAAAAGACACTACTTTCAAAGATGATCTACCGTGGTGTGGAATCTCAGTGGAAATAAACTAACGTGATCACAGCGGTTTAGCTTTACATCCCTAATAAACCGAAGCAATTTGCGATATCACCGTATGTACTGCGTACGGTACCTCGAAGTCTACGTCTACATCTACGTGATTACTCTGCTATTCACAATAAAGTGCCTGGCAGAGGGTTCAATGAACCACCTTCAAGCTGTCTCTCTACCGTTCCACTCTCGAAGGGCACGTGGGAAAACGAGCACTTAAATTTGTGTGTGTGCGCCCTGATTTCTCTTATTTTATCATGATGATCGTTTCCCCTATGAAGGTGTGTGGCAACAGAATGTTTTCGCAGTCGGAGGAGAAAACTGGTGACTGAAATATCATGAGAAGATCCCGTCGCAATGAAAAACGCCTTTGTTTTAATGATTGCCAGTCCAATTCACGTATCATGTATGTGACACTATCTCCCCCATTTCGCGATAATACAAAACGAGCTGCTCTTCTTTGTACTTTTTCGATGTCATCCGTCAGTCCCACCTGATGCGGATCCCAGACAGGACAGTAGTACTCCAGAATAGGGCGGACAAGCGTGGTGTGAGCAGTCTCTTTAGTAGACCTGTTGCACCTTCTAAGTGTTCTGCCAATGAATTGCAGTCTTTGGTTTGCTCTACCCGCAATATTATCTATGTGATCATTCCAATTTAGGTTATTTGTAATTGTAATCCCTATTTATTTAGCTGAATTTACAGCCTTCATATTTGTGTGACTTATCGTGTAATCGAAATGTAGCTTATTTCTTTTAGTGATGGTTCTCGTACTCGTCTGCGACGATGGAAGAACTCCAGCCACAAATAAACGCTTTCAAACACTAGGACGGCAGAAAGCGGACCTCTAACACTGTCTTTCCCTCTCTGTGTTCTACAGACGAGAAACGCGAACACCCAGCCACAAGAACCGAGTTTAGATAACGTCTCAACGTAAGTATAGGCAGAAGAAGTGCTCTCAATTACTGAACGCTGCGTACTCAACGACGACTTCCAACCCAGAGGTGAACTCCAGAATCGTATATACTCGCAACAGTACAGTGCCTAACTGTTCTAACTATAAACTCTCCTGAGAGCAAAGACAGCAAGTCCGTCTGTACCAACAAAGCTGATGTCGAGCGACCGTCACACACGGACGCTCAGAGCAGAAGACCTTATCTCTCCATCGCTGCCATTCCAGCAAAGCTCGGCTCCCTACCCTCGCAATTCCGAAAATGATTCATGTTCCCGAAGCCACCGAATATTATCCCTCTCTACAGATTTTTTCGATCGCCCAACCAACCATATTTTAGTCTTTTGTAGTCCAGCGCGGAAAGTGTGCGAGGAAACACCTATACTCGTACAATGCTAAGCTTCTGAGTAAAAATCCTAGGAAATGACCCAGCCTGTGTGGTTTCTGAGGTGCCGCTTGTTCGTTTCTCTCACTTGCGTCCAAGATTTGCAGAGTTCCCGGCTATCCGTCCGGTCCTGCTACAATAGCGGCCGGCCATCACCCTATTGTGCTCCAGAGCTCAGATGCCACGACGTCCGTCTAGCTACTTCCTGTGTTTAAGCAGG
This sequence comes from Schistocerca gregaria, assembly GCF_023897955.1. Classification (NCBI taxonomy): domain Eukaryota; kingdom Metazoa; phylum Arthropoda; class Insecta; order Orthoptera; family Acrididae; genus Schistocerca; species Schistocerca gregaria. The sequence goes on from NC_064920.1 coordinate 618,064,683, forward strand.
ACCAACACCTGTGCGGGCCTTCCACCCAGATCATGAGTTCTGCCTGCCGTTTCATCTCCACTGGTGTTCCAACCTCTACTAGTATAGGCAAGCATTCATTATGTCGCTCTGATAATAAAGACATACCGTCACCTTTCATGCAGTAAGCGTTAACAGTTATTTAAAAGGCACACGTGACAATCTCAGTCTCCTTTAAATATTCACATACACAATGTACAGCCTATCAAATGATACCTAATTGTGGTAGTAGTTCTCCGCAAAGTATGTGGATGAGTGCTTGTAAGGTGCGAAATTATAACCACCTTACAAGGTAGTCAGTAGATCTTGTTCAAACAAATTTCCGGCTTGGAGATGGTCGTCATTTAATACATCCAATAAATATTTCAGTTAGGTAACTACCAGTTGTCTTGAGGTCACCCATCGATGACTGACGAAGAGTGTCGCTGTCGTTGTCACTCCATTGGCGAGCTTTCCTTGCTCGGCATTCTGAGCAGTGCAAACATAAAGATGTTGTTTCTGCTGTTCCTGTGGGGAAGGGAAAAAGGAACCTTACCCATACGAATTGCCCCGGATGATGTGATGATATCCTGTGTCTGCTGCGACAAAAATTATTCTCGCAGCATGTCAGACCAACGTGTTGTTGGCCTGTCGTGCGGTTGGTGGCCCAGAGCACGGACGAGCCGGTTAGAAGATAGCTTCGCCTTCTCAAAGAAGGATCTCGTGGTGATTCTGAATCTGTCCTGCAGGAGCGGTAGGCCTGCGTCCTCGTGCAGCAGACAAGTGGAATATTCCCTTAGACGACGGAGAGCGGTCTTCAGAGCTCGATTATGGATCCTTAGCAGCGTTGCGATAAGCGAATCTGCGGCCTTTCCCCACACCACACCTGCGTGTTCTAACACTGGTCGGACCAGTGTTAGGTACAGCGTGGTACCGTGTTGCGGCGGCAGTGTCGACTGCGGGTTTAGCAGCGGGTAAAGAGCACAGAGGCGCCCTATGGCTCTGCTTCTGAGTCTCGGATACGAGGCGCTCAGGAGAGTCTTTGGTCTAGGGTGCCATCTAGGTAATTCACAGTCTTGCTCCATGGGATAGGTGCTACCAGGATTTCGAAGGGCGGCAGATCTGACAGCAGCATTCTTCGGGTGAAGCTCGCTTCGTGACCCCTCGTTTCGTTGAATTTCAGCCGTCATTTCTTTGACTACGAATCCAGGGCGCCGCACTCGAGATGTTGACGGCGTTGCATGGTATGCGCGTTCAAGCTGCCGGTGCACAGCGCTGTGTCATCGGCGTAGAGAGCCAATTCGGCGCGCGCCACCCGCGCTGTGTCGACAGTGTACAGTGAGTACAGGAAGGGGCCGAGCACCGACCCCTGTGGCACCCCAGCACGTGCCTGTCGATCTGTGGACGTACCATCGTCTGCCCTGACGTGGAATTTCGTTCCGCTAGGTAGGATCTGAGGAGGACTGCTTGTGATGCCGGTATCCGGATTACAAGGCGTTTTTACACGAGATCGTCGTGCTAGATGCAATCGAACGCTCTGGGCATGTCGAGGAACACTGTCTCAAGGTATTCTCTGTTTCCAGTGCTCTTATTCCCGGATCTACCAGTCTCACAAGCTGCTGAGATTTAGAATGACCGTTACGAAAACCAAACTGCTCTGGAATAACACCCTCCTGGATGACGTGTTCCATTTGCCTTTTCGCGTACAACCTCTGGAAAACTTTCGAGAGGGACAGGAGTAGGCTCATGGGTCGGTAGCTGGTGACATGGCGTGAATTTTTGCCGGTCTCCCGGATGGCCACAACTTCAGCGTGTTTCCACATTGCAGGAGAGCTGCCTGTGCCAAGTATCTCGTTGAACACGTCAGCTAAGTAATGGTGTGCTCCTGGTGAGAGATTCTTCAGCAGTTGGTTGTTCACTCCGTCATTACCTCCTCCTTTTCTGTTCTTCAGGGAACAAATTTGCACCACAACTTCCACCTCTGCAACCGGCTCGATTAAGTTCCCCTCAAAAATGTTCAAATATGTGTGAAATATTATGGGACTTAACTGCTAAGGTCATCAATCCCTAAGCTTACACTCTACTTAACCTAAATTATTCTAAGGACAAACACACACACCCATGCCCGAGGGAGGACTCGAACCTCCGCCGGGACCAGCCGCACAGTCCATGACTGCAGCGCCCTAGGCCGCTCGGCAAATCCCGTGCGGCAAGTTTCCTTCGTTCCTGGCTGCAAGGAAAATCGGGACTTGCTCGTCGACCCGACGGCTGTGTGCCTCGTCCACGACATCGGCCACAGGAGTGAAGTTTGAGGCGAATTCGTCCTCCAGCAAGATGGCTTTTGCATCTGGTTCTCTGAAATATTCGTTGCCGAATTTAGCATTCGCACGCGCTATCGGCGCCGCAGGTGGTTCTTCACGATTCTCCAGGCGCTGCCGTCGTCTCGGTTGATCGTGGACACTAAGTCTGCCCACTCTCTGTTGCTACGTTCTTCGACAGTTGCCTTTATTCCCGTCGCATGCGGTGGACGTGGCGTTTGGTGTCGCGTTGGCGTGTGATCTGCCATTCGCCGAACAATCGACTCTTCTCGGTGATAGCTGCCAGGATCTGTACCGGTAATTCCCGCAGGAAGTCTCGTGGTCGCTCGGTCGTCTCGGGACGGCTGAGTTTGCAACTCGTAGTATCCTTCGGATGAGAAAAACTAGGGCTGTGTCAGCCCCGACTATTTCGGGGTTAGCCGCGGCTTCTAGAGACTCTAGTATTTCCGCTTGGAAACGTTCGCAGCCGCAGTTTCTGTAACTTGGGGTCTGATCTGGAAGGAACGCGCCGATCACGTCCTCTCATAGATGACTGGGACAGGGTCGGATGACTGGACGTTCCGCGTTTCGGTGTTCGTGAACTGTTCGATGCCCTTCAGTAGTGCGAGGTCGATCATAGCCGGTCGGCGTCGGCTGGCGGAGGGTGCATCGTGTCAAGGCAGGTTGCACCGTTTCGATGAACAACGTGGGAGAACTGACGCAATATAGTGCGCTTCGAGTATTCCGCCCAAGCATTAAAATCAAACTCACAGGCGCACTACACTTCACTGCGGCAGCGCCCTCGCTGGTGGAACCGTGGAACTCAGTTGTCCTTTGCATTACCGCTCTCAGCGGCCGTTGGTGCACTTTGTCGTCTTTGATTGGAACAGATCAAGTGGGCGATGGCATTCTATACATTGTCCAACTGGTAGCCGCTATCGCAGATCATTAAGCATATGGCCGTGCGGTTCTAGGCGCTACAGTCTGGAGTCCTGCCTCGGGCATGTATGTGTGTGATGTCCTTACGTTTGTTAGGTTTAAGTAGTTCTACGTTCTAGGGCACTGATGACCTTAGAAGTGAAGTCCCATAGTGCTCAGAGCCATTTTGGGCCATTAAACGTATCCTAGGGTTCATTAGTAATGCACTCCACAAAAGATGTTGCTGTGGTCAGAATCACAGTTGTATCATACTCCGTTGACTGTCCAGTGGAAATACAGTGTTCGGCAATAGGGTACTTCCTTGGTTGCAAAAGGCGAGTGTAACGTCGATTTTCAGTGGAATGTTCTTTCATAGTGTGTATGGTCTGTTCTATGAAAGCCATACCACATTGACAAAGTATTTCGTACATTTCGCAATAACAAGTCGTCCTTCACTGATCCCAAAACGTCTGCCGTCTGAGATGGTGGACGGAAAATCACTTTCACCTGAAATTTACGGAGGACACTAGCTTTGTGGTTCATGGTGTGGGTTCCTGTAGTCATGTCCTAGTTCATGAACCACGGGCAACGTATGAGTGGCCAAATAAGTGGTCCCGACAGTCGGGATACCAGTTACTTTAGAATAAGGCTGGACATTTCGGACATATTCTGAGTCGTGGTCACCTTTGTGCTCATACGGCAAAGACTACCAAATCCACCGGTTAGTCCCTCAACCGTTAGGGGTAAAACTCAATGGGACTCGGGGCAAGTAAGGCTAGCAACCTGCTTCCCCGATACTTTAAATATGATGCTGGCAACAATCAGAGCAAAATGCTTCGTACCTTTGGAGGTGACGGAGTTCCACCTCTAACTGACAAACCAGGGACTCCTAAGACACGACTTGGCAAACAAATGATAATGAGATGGGGAGCTATTAATATGAATGGGGGCTACCCTGGGAAGAAGGTAGAGCTGGCAAAGGCTGCAAGTAAGATGGGGCTGGACGTTTTAGCTGTTAATGACATTCGAGTAAGGGGTGAGAAAGAAGACGAAGTGGGAGAATACAAGGTCTACCTGTCAGGAGTCAAAGCAGGAATAATACAATGGGGTGTAGGGCTTTACATCAGGAAAGAAATGGAACCCAGCGTAGTTGCAGTAAGGTATGTAAACGAACGACTGATGTGGATAGATTTGACAGTGTCTAACAAGACAATTAGGATTGTGTCAGTATATTCGCATTGTGAAGGGACAGATCAAGATAAGATGGATAGTTTTTATGAGCCACTCAGCGATGTAGTTGTTAGAGTAAAGGACAAGCACAGTGTTTTGCTCATGGGTGATTTTAATGCCAGGATTTGAAATCGAACAGAAGGGTATGAAAAGGTTATGGGCAAATTTGGAGAGGGTATGGAGGCCAACAGGAACGGGAAACAACTCTTGGATTTCTGTGCCAGTATGGAATAAGTAATCACAAACTCCTTTTTTAAACATAAGAACATTCACCGGTATACTTGGGAAGGCAGGGGAACCAGATCTGTCATTATATAATAACAGATCAGGAATTCAGGAAGGCTGTGAGGGACACACGTGTATTCAGGGGATTCTTCGATGACACTGATCATTATTTAATCTGCAGTGAAATTGGGACTGTGAGGCCGAAAGTGCAGGAGGTCAGGTCCATATGTAGGAGGATAAGAGTGGAGAAACTTCAGGATAAGGAAATCAGGCACAAGTACATAACAGCAATCTCAGAAAGGTACCAGTTAGTTGAATGTAGTCAATTACAGTCATTGGAAAAGGAATGGACAAGGTACAGGGACACAGTACTAGAAGTGGCTAAAGAATGTTTGGGAACAGTAGTGTGTAAAAGTAGGATGAAGCAAACAGCTTGGTGGAATGAAACAGTCAAGGCATCCTGTAAAAGGAAAGAGAAGGCGTATCAAAAATGGCTACGTACTGGAACTCAGGTAGACAGAGAAAGTTATGTAGAAGAAAGAAACAAAGCCAAACAGATAATTGCAGCATCCAAGAAGAAATCTTGGGAAGACTTTGGAAACTGGAGACCTTGGGTCAAGCTGCTGGAAAACCATTCTGGAGTGTAATTAGCAGCCTTAGAAAGGGAGGTAAGAAGGAAATGACAAGTATTCTGGACAGGTCAGGAAAACTGCTGTTGAATCCTGCTGATGCCTTGGGCAGATGGAGGGAATATTTTGAAGAGTTGCTCAATGTAGGTGAAAATACGATCAGCAATGTTTCAGATTTCGAGGTAGAATGGGATAGCAATGATGATGGAAATAGGATCACATTTGAGGAAGTGGAGAAAATGGTCAAGAGATTGCAATGCAATAAAGCAGCTGGGGTGGATGAAATTAAGTCGGAACTCATCAAGTACAGTGGAACGTCAGGTCTTAAATGGCTACACAGGATAATTGAAATGGCCTGGGAGTCGGGACAGGTTCCATCAGACTGGACAAAAGCAGTAATCACACCAATCTTTAAAGATGGAAACAGAAAAGATTGTAACAACTACAAAGGTATCTGTTTAATCAGCGTTGTGGGTACAATCTTCTCAGGTATTGTTGAAAGGAAAGTGCGAGTATTAGTTGAGGACCAATTGGATGAAAATCAGTGTGGGTTTAGGCCTCTTAGAGGTTGTCAGGACCAAATCTTTAGTTTACGGCAAATTATGGAGAAGTGTTATGAGTGGAACAGGGAACTGTATCTATGCTTTATAGATCTAGAAAAGGCATATGACCGGGTCCCTAGGAGCAATTTATTGTCTGATATACGAGATTATGGAATAGAAGGCAAACTTTTGCAAGCAATTAAAGGTCTCTACATGGATAGTTAGGCAGCAGTTAGAGTTGACAGTAAATTGAGTTCATGGTTCAGAGTAGTTTCAGGGGTAAGAAAAAGGCTGCAACCTGTCTTCACTGTTGTTCATATTATTTATGGATCATATGTTGAAAACAATAGACTGGATGGGTGAGATTAAGATATGTGAACACAAAATAAGCAGTCTTGCATATGCGGATGACTTAGTTGTGATGGCAGATTCAATTGAAAGTTTGCAAAGTAATATTTCAGAGCTAGACCAGAAATGTAAGGACTATGGTATGAAGATTAGCATCTCCAAAACGAAAGTAATGTCAGTGGGAAAGAAATATAAACGGATTGAGTGCCAAATAGGAGGAACGAAGTTAGAACAGGTGGACAGTTTCAAGTACTTAGGATGCACATTCCCACAGGATGGCAACATAGTGAAAGAACTGGAAGCGAGGTGTAGCAAAGCTAATGCAGTGAGGGCTCAGCTACGATCTACTCTCTTCTGCAAGAAGGAAGTCAGTACCAAGAAGTTATCTGTGCACCGTTTGATCTTTCGACCAACTCTGTTGTATGGGAGCGAAAGCTGGGTGGATTCAGGTTACCGTATCAACAAGGTTGAGGTTACGGATATGAAATTAGCTAGGATGATTGCAGGTACTAGCAGATGGGAACAATGACAGGAGGGTGTCCACAATGAGGAAATCAAAGAAAAACTGGGAATGAACTCTACAGAGGGCAAACAGGCTTAGATGGTGGGGTCATGTTACACGCATGGGAGAAGCAAGGTTACCCAAGAGACTCATGGGTTCAGCAGTAGAGGGTAGGAGGAGTCGGGGCAGACCAAGGAGAAGGTACCTGGATTCGGTTAAGAATGATTTTGAAGTAATAGGTTTAACATCAGAAGAGGCACCAATGTTAGTACTGAATAGAGGATCATGGAGGAATTTTATAAGGGGGCTATGCTCCACATTGAACGCTGAAAGGCATAATCAGTCTTAAATGATGATGATGATGATGATGACTAGCTAGCAAAAGGTTTCGGGTGGACATTACTGCTTTCTTTCGGCAGACTCTATCCTCGACCTATTTTACGTCCAATCAAGACGATTTTGAACAGACTGACGGCACCATGGACAGCCCTTGTCCTCCTTGGTGGCCTATCATTTTATGGAAGATTTCGAGGAGAGAGAGCTTGAATCAGATGCGCTTAAACCAACTATATTTTGGAGGTATATGGACGATACTTCCATAATGTGCCTCATAGAGAAGATGAAGTGAAGGAATTTCTTCATCCTCTCAGCTCCGTTCATAGCGACATTCGTTCACTACGGAAGTAGAGACAGATGATTGTCTTCCTTCTTTGGATGCCTTGCATAGACGAAATAATGATAGGCTCTGGAGCATTCATTTACCGTAACCTCACTCATGTTGATTTTGCTTTATAAACGTCGAGTTGTCATCATCTGTCGCAGACTACGGGCGTGCTTTAAACACTCGTACACAAAGCTCGCACTGTCTCAGATCTATATAGTTTAGGTAAAGAGCTCGCCCACCTAAACACAGTGTTCAGAAAAAATGGATATTCCACCCAGCATATTAATATGGCATTGTCAGCCAAAGCAAGAATCAGGAATTGAATAAAGAGGAGAACACGCCAGCAAAATCTTTAGCTTTTCTTCCTTTTGTGGGTGACATTTCCTTTAAAATGCCAAGTATTCTCCGTAAATTTCAACTGAAAATGATTTTCCGTCCACCAAATAAGATAGCAGACCTTCTGGGATCAGTGAAGGACGACTTATTATTGCTTTACAAAGTACCTTGTCAGTGTGGTGTGCCATACACAGGAAAGACCTCGAGCTCTGTGAAAAAATTGTCCACTGATCATCAACGTTGCACTTGCCCTTTGCAACCAAACAAGTCTACTATTGCTGAACGCTGTATTTCCACTAGATATTCAATGGAATATGATAGAACTATGATTTCTATATTTGTTTCAACATGGCTCTGAGCACTATGGGACTTAACATCTAGAATGTAGAACTACTTAAAGGTAACTAACCTAAAGACATCACACAACACACAGTCATCACGAGGCAGAGAAAATCCCTGACCCCTCCGGGAATCGAACACGGGAACCCGGGCGCGGGAAGCGAGCACGCTACCGCACGACCACGAGCTGCGGACGAAATGCAATCAAACGGGATTGTTTACAAGTTATTAGTGCGACCCATTCTAGAGTACTGCTCAAGAGTACTAAGCAGGACTAACAGGGGATATCGAACGATTACAAAGAAGGGCAACACGAAGTGTCACGGGCTTTTATGAGACGTACGAGAATGCCACAAAGACCCCGAAGAAACTGAACCGGCAAACACTTAAAGATAGACATAAACCATTCCAAGAAAACCTATTTACAAAGTTTCAAGAACCAACTTTAAATGATGACTCTACGAATATACTACAACTAAAACGTATCGTTCCCGCAAGAATAGTGAGGGCAAGATTAGATTAACTAAAGGACGTGCAAAGGCTTTGAAACAGTCATTTGTTCAACGGAACGGGAAGAAATCCTAATAACTGGTACAATGCACTTCACAGAGCTTTCCAAAACTTGGATGTGGATGATGAAGATGCAGATAGGATCCCTATTTTCCTGACAGATCCTCACATTGAGTGTGAAATCTGGGTTCGCAGTACAGAGCCTGGATAACAAGAATTTCAGTAAGAAAATTGTAAAAGGTTTTAAACAAATGACCGTTCAAATTTTTAAGATGGCTGAAGGCATATCTTAAAATATTTCACATAAGATTCGGCTGAAGGCCATATACTGAACATACAACAACTCAAGGCTCAAGGCCTGGATAACAAAATTAAGATACAAAGGAAAATTCTCAAATTTTCAAATGAGTTTCAAATTTAAATTTAAGACGGCTGAAGGCCTTGTTTTAAAATATTTCACATAGAAGTTTGGCTGAATGCCACATACTGAACATTAAAACAAACTTAATTTTTACACGGCTGAAGGTCTCACACAGTACTTGAGACTAAAAGAAAATCGCAATGCAGAACAACAGAACAGTGATGCTAAGAGGTGTTCCAAGTATGGCCCGGGGAGGAAACTCTAGCATAAGTTTAGGTGAGATACGCAGCCAAGCGTAATACTAAATAATCAGATGGCAACAAGAACTAGTAATAGCTGAAGAACCAACCAACAAGCTAATCAATTCCCTTCCACCCGACCAATGGCACGACAACCGAAAATATCAGTGAGGACGAAGATACCAGCAGCACAACGTAATGGCAATTGGTGTCTAAAATCAGTTAAGGCACAATACCTACTCAAAAAGAAAGAACAAAACCAAGGCTGTCGAACAACGCGCTGTACCGGACAGCATGAACACAGCAAGAAGAACACACTGCCGGAAAACTACGCTAACGACCAGGGCAGGTAACGCAACCTTAACGGCCAAAAGGCAGAAGATACCGCTGGTGCACTTCACTAATAAGTTACAGTAGGAAGATGGCTGCAATATTTTGCCAACTCCAGCACACTATATATTGCTGCTTGTGGGAACGGCCGAGGAAGCAACAATCGGCAATGAATGAAGAGATGTCACAGCAGTTGAGGTTTCATAACAGGTTATCTGATAACTCCAGTATCCAGGTTCGGTGGGCGACGAACTTTGCAGCTCTCGCAGCTAGTGCCTCACAAATCCGACCACGTGTGCACGCCACCAGCGGCCCCAGCCTGACCTCACCCTGTGGAGACTTCCTCGCTGCTCTGTTGCAACCGACCAACTGCCTCACACACACCACCAGACGGAAATATAGCGGTCACACCAAAGATGGTACAGCAGTACTAGTATCGATAAGCGTTGCTGCTACCACTGAAGGAGGCAAGTAAGCAACTCGTTATGATAGTAACTCATGGAGCAATTAGACGCCACTCAATTGTGAGAAAATGCCAAAGAAGAAACGGCATCAACGAGAGCCGGCCACGGCTCAACCTCCTCCCCCCCCCCCCCCCCTCTTAACTCAACAATAGGACCAACCAAATTTTACTTGCCTAAGGTGGACCCGGTACAGCTTATCGGTGACATTATCCTTAACCAGCAGATTTATTGGGCCTAAAATACGTACAATGGTGCAAGGCCCCAAAGAACTAGAAGTGAATTTACCAAGATTTCCGACACGCACCTGCCTCCCGGGAAAATTATGTACATAGACCTGATCTCCTGGCCTTCCCCTAAAGGCTCGTCGATTACGATTAAAATGCTCAGCTTGTTTATTATGGGCCCTGAGTATATTATGTCTGGCACGGTTCCAGTTACCCTTGACAACCTGAGAGGTAATTTCCGCCGGAATTAGATCTTGAATTCCCCACAAGTTCTAAAGAGGAAAATTAACAGGATAGGAAAGGATAAAGTAGGCAGGGGTAGCTTTTAAGGCCTCATGATCGGCGGTATTGAAAACAAAACTAAGCCAAGGCACACTAGAGTCCCACTTACTAGGCGTCTTCTGATGGTAAATAATCAAAGCGGATTTAAGATTTCGATTGACTCTCTCCTTAAGGATCCCTGCGGATAATACAGGGTAGTGGTCATATAGTTATCACCGTTCTGAAAACAGAAGGCCTTGAAGGGAGCTGAAGGGAAGGCGGGCGCATTACCACTATTTGTTTAGTGGGTCCAAACACACTGAAAACATTAGTTAAATGAGAAACAGTGGTGGTAGCAGTCACGCTACGGCTTAGAAGGAGCCAGGTAAATCTCTATAACGCATCGATAATAATTAATACGTACCTATGACCTCGCTTAGTACGAGGTAAGGGCCTTACATAATCGATATAGAGCTTGTGCATAGGACAGGATTCGCACTCAGAACTCAACAGACCCCGCTGAAGAGCATTCCTATGTTTGGCTACATTACAGATGCGACATCGAGAAACCATCTCTCTCACGTTACGGTCCATGGAGGGCCAAGTAAAATGCTCCTTAATTTTCTGTAAGGTCTTGTAAGTTCCTAAGTGCCCACCCACCAACGAATCACGAAAATAACGGAAATCTGGGAGCACCAGAGCTGCTGGCGAACAGATCTTGGGTTGCTTAGCACGTCCCACCCTTTTACACTAAATGTCCTTCTAGATAACATACTCATCTGATAAATCCCCAGCCAAGAGGTGTTGCTTAAGGGGGGGGCCTAAGTTCGGTCCTGATCCTGATACTGAGCAACGTCATCAAATAAAAGGGGAATCCCACCTAACACGCTACAACTAAGACTGCCTCCCTCTGTCTCCAGGGTATCCTCATTCGGTGTAGGTTCAGTGAACATCCGGCTGAGGACATCCGCAAGGACATTTTCAGTGCCTTTCACATGTTTAACTTCAAATTGAAATGCAGAAATCCGTACTGCCCACCTGGCAATACGGCCACTTTTAAGTAGCCTGGCTAACACCCAGCTCAATATGTGATTGTCGGTTTCTAGCTGAAATATCCGATGCTCGAGATAGAAGCGGTACTTCACGAGCGCGAGCAAAACGGCCAGCGCCTCTCACTCGTAGACGTAATATTTGAGTTCGGCACCAGTCAACTGACGAGATGAGTACGCTAATGGCTACCTCTGTCCCTCGAACTCCTGGAGGAGGACAGCCAAAATTCCGGTATTGGATGCGTCAGTTTGGACAATAAACTTTTTATTAAAGTCCGGTACTCCGAGAACAGCAGGGTTGGCTATAGCTTCCTTAATGTGCTCAAACACGGCCTCTTGGGCAAGTCCCCATTCAAAACGCACTCGTTTCCGGCGCAATTCGTTTAAGAGGGCCACCAACTGAGCAAAATTAGAGACAAAGCGCCTAAAATAGTTGGCCATGCCTATGAACCTAGCAATTCCAAGTTTATCAGTGGGCAGAGGCAGAGCACGTAATGCCTTAGTTCGCTCCTGGTCGATGAAACTAGGTGATCCAAACAGGACACCTGCTGCCTGGCTAATGTCAATTTACTGGCATCTTCAACTTTTGTAGTCCTGTCTTCCTCAGTTTCGTGTAATATTACGGTGTATTCATAATTTTTACTTATGGACCGTCTGACAGCAACTGAATAAAACACAATTTTAGGGCCATACCCGTTTCGCCTTTATTTTCTGCAAGGCATCATCAGTGGCAGGTTGCGTGGACAATTTCTTACATATTACGCACCTGTTGCATTTTTGCTCCTTATGAATGCCAATTTGCGGTTTTTTCCACATTCCACAGCACTACGAACTGAACTTTTGATTCAATGCAATTAAACGGGCCCCGCACTGTCAGTGGCGTCACACTCGTTCTGCCCAGTTTTCTCGTGAAAAATTGATAAATAAGGCTTCTTGAATATATATAAACCAAAATCTAAATCTTGTATCTCCGAAAGTTCTGGATCGATTGCTTGACACTTTGATACAATGTTTCATTCTAATATAAGCGTATTTTAGGTACCTATTTCTCTAACACGTGATATATAAGATATACATATATAACTACACATATATACTACTAACTAATGAGGAAGTATTGAATAGGATTGGGGAGAAGAGAAGTTTGTGGCACAACTTGACCAGAAGAAGGGATCGATTGGCAGGACATGTTCTGAGGCATCAAGGGATCACCAGTTTAGTATTGAAGTGCAGTGTGAAGGGTAAAAATCGTAGAGGGAGACCAAGAGATGAATACACTAAGCAGATTCAGAAGGATGTAAGTTGCAGTAGGTACTGGGAGATGAAGAAGCTTGCACAGGATAGAGTAGCATGGAGAGCTGCATCAAACGAGTCTCAGGACTGAAGACCACAACAACAACAACATATATAACATTAGAGAGTTTTTGTAACAACGTTTGCCTGTTACTAAGTTCATAAAAAGATATAAGTTACATATGTTTTATGAAGGTACATATATAAAACACTGTAAGATGGCAAGAACTATGCCCCTTACACGAAGTCATTAAAGATCAACTAACTCACGTTGAGCGAGCAGTAGTGCAGAACAAAAATGACTGACAAGGCACAATGCATCTTGTAGAGGGTATAGTATGGATGTACTGGAATAATTAATGTTGGGTGATGGTTTTAAAGTAATTAAAGTAATTCACACAACATGAAAACTTTGTGGATATGCGACGATTTACTGGAGGGTAGTTTATCCCAGAGAAGTATTCAGAATTGACCGTGACCGGCGGGGGAGCGGAAAAGGGAAGCGACAATAGGCAGCTTAGGGTGGCTCAAGCTCTGAGAAAGCGGTAATGGGGCGTGGCCTCCAGCTGCCTTAAGATGAATGACAGTGAGTGGGTGGTTGACCCCATGCTGGTGTACCGGGAAGCAGAGGGAGAACTTGTATGACTGTTGATAAATGTCCGTTCTCCCATTTTCAGTGAAACATGCGAGAAAGCCGTGCAAAGCTATGGTGGAGTGGTCAACAGAGGTCAAAATATGTGTGTTCGTGACTATAGCAACTTCACGCTGAATTCACGGTCCGCAGAGTCTGAAGTAAATCAGGTGAAGAGCGACAGAATGAAATACGCCGGCCTCCGATGGGAATGTAGGACCAAGGAATTTGAAGTACTCTCCTGGGAGTCAGAATTCCGGAAAAATTGGTGTTTGTGCAGATGCTAACTTTGATGGGTGGCCTGGAAGGAGCTAAATAGCAGAAGTTGAGAGGAAGGGAAATTTTGTGGGAATTTGTTCACTTCCCAGAGCAGGCATTGCTCGGCGCTGGGAAGTGATGCATAATTAACACAGCTTGCACTGCAATTGACGTAACTGATTTTGCTTGAGGGGAAACTGAGGCGAAGAGCGGACTGGGAGAAGTCTCTGTAGTGGTCTTCTGTTCCCAGCTTGTCTAGAGTGCAGATGTGGCGTTCTTTACTCAGCTTGCCTGAGAGAGAGTGAGTATCTCTGTAGTTTAGGACTTAGCAAACGGAACAATTGAGATGACGTCTGCAAACTACGACGCCCCGCCACGCTGAATTCGGTGATATTGCGCCCGCTCCGGCCACTGATTAATTTGTTGGATCACGTCGGCAAAGTTTCCATGAGAGTTTCATGGCCCGTGTATTGTAGAATTCTTCTCGCACTTCGGATTACACCTGGGTCAGTCGATAGGAATTCCGTTTGATTTATTGTGCTTTACTCCACGCAAACGCAATTTATTAGCACTGCCTGTTAGGAGAGTCATGTAATGTGATGATTGAAGGTCGTGAGTTAAAATAAATCTGTGCAAATCGAGTGCATCTGTTTTCAATCAAGTAGCTGAAATCCCAAGTCACTTTCTTAATTAATTTTATGTTTAACATTTGCATCTGGTGCTCAATAGCTGAATATAACATCAATGTGCACCCCTTTTTAATTGAAAGGGATCAGTTCTGAATCAATCAATGTCAACACTGCCACCGCAGTTCAATCAGGAGTCACAGGGGCTTATTACTTTCTTTGCATTATCCAACATTGCGGAGTTTTGCACTCTCTGTTGATCTGTTAGTTAATTACCTGCGGTGAACACACATCAAAACCAGATAAGTGACGGGTGGGGTGTTACAACACACACATGTTCCAATGTATCGAAATTTCAAAGTATTCGGTCAAAAATCTTCGAAGATTTTCATTTAGGAACAATCACAATTTCTACATAAGTACAAACGTAGATAACCATTTTTTCAGAATCTCAAATCTCTGAAAATTCTTCACGGATTGCTTTGAAATTTGTACAACACATTGAATTCATATATTCACGTGTTTTTATATATCTACAGGAACCCATCTAGTATATTAAAGGGTAAATGTTATAAAAATGTTAATATGTTGATTTGTTCAAAATCGTTAATCTCCGAAAGTTCTTGATCAACTGTTTTGAAATTTTGACAGAATGTTGAATTCTAATATGGGCATGTTTTTAGTTATTTATTTCTTTAATATATGTATATTTTAAATACAAATTTATATATATATATATATTCGTGAAATAAGCATCAAACGAAAAAACTACAAAGAACAAAACTCGTTTGAAGGGGGAAACTAAATGGCGCTATGGTTGGCCCGCTAGATGGCGCTGCCATGCGTCAAACGGATATCAACTGGGTTTTTTTATAAATAGGAACCCCCATTTTTTATTACGTATTCATGTAGTACGTAAGGAAAAATTAATGTTTTAGTTGGACCACTTTTTTCTCTTTGTGATAGATGGCGCTGTAATAGCCACAAACGTATAATTACGTGTTATCACGTAACATTCTGCCAGTTCGGACGGTATTTGCTTCGTAATACATTACCCGTATTAAAATGCACCGTTTACCAATTGCGGAAAAGGTCGGTATAGTGTTGATGTATGGCTATTGTGATCAAAATGCCCAACGGGCGTGTGCTATGTATGCTGCTCGGTATCCTGGACGACATCATCCAAGTTTCCGGACCGTTAGCCGGATAGTTACGTTATTTAAGAAACAGGAAGTGTTCAGCCACATGTGAAACGTCAACCACGACCTGCAACAAATGTTAATGGGCAAGTAGGTGTTTCAGCTGCTGTCGCGGCTAATCCGCAAATCAGTAGCAGACAAACTGAGCGAGAATCGGGAATCTCAAAGAAGTCGGTGTTGAGAAGGCTACATCAACATCGATTGCACCCGTTCCATATTTCTGTGCACCAGAAATTGCAAGGCGACGACTTTGAACATCGTGTACAGTTCTACCACTGGGCACAAGAGAAATTACGAAACGATGACAGATTTTTTGCACGCGTTCTATTTAGCGACGAAGCGTCATTCACCAGAAGCGGTAGCGTAAACCGGCATAATAAGCACTATTGGGAAACGGAAAATCCACGATGGCTGCGACAAGTGGAACATCAGCGACCTTGGCGGGTTAATGTATCGTGCGGCATTATGGGAGGAAGTATAATTGGGCCCCATTTCATCGCTGGCAATCTAAATGGAGCAATGTGTGCTTATTTCCTTCGTAATGTTCTACCGATGTTACTACAAGAAGTTTCACTGCGTGACAGATTGGCGATGTACTTCCAACATGATGGATGTCCATACCATGGCCAGCACGTTCACCGGATCTGACGTCCCCGGATTTCTTTCTGTGGGGAAAGTTGAAGGATATTTGCTATCGTGATACACCGACAACGCCTGACAACATGCTTCTACGCATTGTCAATGCATATTGCAAACATTACGGAAGGCGAACTACTCGCTGTTGACAGGAATGTCGTTACACGTATTTCGAAATGCATTGAGGTTGACAGACATCATTTTGAACATTTATTGCATTAATGTGGTATTTACAGGTAATCACGCTGTAACAGCATGCATTCTCACACAGGTATATGTATCACATTGTAGCAGCCGAAATAAAATGTTCAAACGTACCTACGTTCTGTATTTTAATTTAAAAACCTACCTCTTACCAACTGTTCGTCTAAAATTGTGAACCATATGTTTGTGACTATTACAGCGCCATCTATCACAAATCAAAAAAAGTGGTCCAACTAAAACATTCATAATTCCTTACGTACTACATGAATATGTAATAAAAATGGGGGTTCCTATTTTAAAAAAAAAGATGCAGTTGATATCTGTTTGACCTATGGCAGCACAAATTGGCAGCGATATATTCGTGATCTAGAGGTAGCGTCTTTGATTCATAATCAAAATGTCTTCGGTCCCGGGTTCGATGCCCACCACTACCTAAATTTTGATAAATAATCAGCATTGGAGGCCGAAGACTTCCGGCATAAGAAGTCAGCCTCATTCTGCCAACGGCCTTGATAAAGAGGGCGGAGGAGCGGATGGAGCTTCAGGGCACTCTCTTGTCCTAGGGTTGGGAAATCGCCCCTAAAGGCGGAAGAATCAGCAATGATCAACGACATGAGGATGCAGAAGGCAATGGAAACCACTGCATTAAAGACACGTAATGTGTATCCACAGGACATGTGGCCTATAGTTGAAGAAGTGTCATGATGATCTCTCCATTGGCAAAAGATTCCGGAATAGTCCCCCATTCGGATCTCCGGGAGGGGACTGCCAAGGGGGAGGTTACCATGAGAAAAAGATTGAATAATCACAGAAAAGATAATGTTCTACGAGTCGGGGCGTGGAATGTCAGAAGCTTGAACATGGAAGGGAAACTAGAAAATCTGAAAAGGGAAATGCAAAGGCTCAATGTAGATATAGTAGGGGTCAGCGAAGTGAAGTGGAAGGAAGACAAGGATTTCTGGTCAGATGAGAATCGGGTAATATCAACAGCAGCAGAAAATGGTATAACAAGTGTAGGATTCGTTATGAATAGGAAGGTAGGGCAGAGGGTTTGTTACTGTGAACAGTTCAGTGACCGGGTTGTTCTAATCAGAATCGACAGCAGACCAACACCGACAACGATAGTTCAGGTATACATACCGACGTCGCAAACTGAAGATGAACAGATAGAGAAAGTGTATGAGGATACTGAAAGGGTAATGCAGTATGTAAAGGAGGACGAAATCTAATAGTCAAGGGCGACTGGAATGCAGTTGTAGGGGAAGGAGTAGAAGAAAAGGTTACAGGAGAATATGGGCTTGGGACAAGGAATGAAAGAGGAGAAAGACTAATTGAGTTCTGTAACAAGATTCAGCTAGTAATAGCGAATATCCTGTTCAAGAATCGCAAGAGGAGGAGGTATACTTGGAAAAGGCCGGGAGATACGGGAAGATTTCAATTAGATTACATCATGTTCAGACAGAGATTCCGATTACAGATACTGGATTGTAAGGCGTACCCAGGAGCAGATATAGACTCAGATCACAATATAGTAGTGATGAAGAGTAGGCTGAAGTTCAAGATATTAGTCAGGAAGAATCAATACGCAAAGAAGTGGAATACGGAAGTTCTAAGGAATGACGAGATACGTTTGAAGTTCTCTAACGCTATAGATACAGCAATAAGGAATAGCGCAGTAGGCAGCACAGTTGAAGAGGAAAGGACATCTCTAAAAAGGGCCATCACAGAAGTTGGGAAGGAAAACATAGGTACAAAGAAGGTAGCTGAGAAGAAACCATGGGTAACAGAAGAAATACTTCAGTTGATTGATGAAACGAGGAAGTACAAACATGTTCCGGGAAAATCAGGAATACAGAAATACAAGTCGCTGAGGAATGAAATAAATAGGAAGTGCAGGGAAGCTAAGACGAAATGGCTGCAGGAAAAATGTGAAGACATCGAAAAAGATTTGATTGTCGGAAGGACAGACTCAGCATACACGAAAGTCAAAACAACCTTTGGTGACATTAAAAGCAACAGTGGTAACATTAAGAGTGCTACGGGAATTCCACTGTTAAATGCAGAGGAGAGAGCAGATATGTGGAAAGAATACATTGAAAGCCTCTATGAGGGTGACGATTTGTCTGATGTGATAGGAGAAGAAACAGGAGTCGATTTAGAAGAGACAGGGGATCCTGTATTAGAATCGGAATTTAAAAGAGCTTTGGAGGACTTACCGTCAAATAAGGCAGAAGGGACAGATAACATTCCATCAGAATTTCTAAAATCATGAGGGGAAGTGGCAACAAAACGACTATTCACGTTGGTGTGTGGAATATATGAGTCTGGCGACATACCATCTGACTTTCGGAAGAGCATCATCCACACAATTCCGTTGACGGCAAGAGCTGGCAAGTGCGAGAATTATCGCACAATCAGCTTAACAGCTCATGCATCGAAGCTGCTTACAAGAATAATATACAGAAGAATGGAAAAGAAAATTGAGAATGCGCTAGGTGACGATCAGTTTGGCTTTAGGAAAAGTAAAGGCACGAGAGAGGCAATTCTGACGTTACGGCTAATAATGGAAGCAAGGCTAAAGAAAAATCAAGACACGTTCATAGGATTTGTCGACCTGGAAAAAGCGATCGACAATATAAAATGGTGCAAACTGTTCGAGATTCTGAAAAAAGTTGGGGTAAGCTATAGAGAGAGACGGGTCATATACAATATGTACAACAACCAAGAGGGAATAATAAGAGTGGACGATCAAGAACGAAGTGCTCGTATTAAAAAGGGTGTAAGACAAGGCTGTAGCCTTTCGCCCCTACTCTTCAATCTGTACATCGAGGAAGCAATGACGGAAATAAAAGAAAGGTTCAGGAGTGGAATTAAAATACAAGGTGAAAGGATATCAATGATACGATTCGCTGATGACATTGCTATCCTGAGTGAAAGTGAAGAAGGATTAAATGATCTGCTGAACGGAATGAACAGTCTAATGAGTACACAGTATGGTTTGAGAGTAAATCGGAGAAAGACGAAGGTAATGAGAAGTAGTAGAAATGAGAACAGCGAGAAACTTAACATCAGGATTGATGGTCACGAAGTCAATGAAGTTAAGGAATTCTGCTACCTAGGCAGTAAAATAACCAATGACGGATGGAGCAAGGAGGATATCAAAAGCAGACTCGCTATGGCAAAAAAGGCATTTCTGGCCAAGAGAAGTCTACTAATATCAATTTGAGGAAGAAATTTCTGAGGATGTACGTCTGGAGTGCAGCATTGTATGGTAGTGAAACATGGACTGTGTGAAAACTGGAACAGAAGAGAATCGAAGCATTTCAGATGTGGTGCTATAGACATGTTGAAAGTTAGGTGAACAGATAATGTAAGGAATGAGGAGATTCTACGCAGAATCGGAGAGGAAAGGAATATGTGGGAAACACTGATAAGGAGAAGGAACAGGATGATAGGACATCTGCTAAGACATGAGGGAATGACTTCCATCGTACTGGAGGGAGCTGTAGAGAGCAAAAACTGTAGAGGAAGACAGAGATTGGAATACGTCAAGCAAATAATTGAGGACGTAGGTTGCAAGTGCTACTCTGAGATGAAGAGATTAGCACAGGAAAGGAATTCGTGGCGGGCCGCATCAAACAAGTCAGCAGACTGAGGACCATATATATATATATATATATATATATATATATATATATATATATATATATATATAAATTTTTGGTGATAAAGCTTTCTCTTTATATATATATATATAAAGAGAAAGCTTTATCACCAAAAATTTCAAAATGTACCCTTCCAATTTACTTACACGGTACTATAATAAACGATTAGATACATACATACATTATATAATAGTGAAATGTTCTTAGCCAAAAGGAAAGTTGCATTTATGATTTATTGATATATGATTAGAATCCAGAATCGTAATTTTCAGTAACAATAAGTGTAATGTGATGCGAATACATAGAAAGATAGGTCCCTTATCATTTAGCTACAAAATAGCAGGTCAGCAACTGGAAGCAGTTAATTCCATAAATTATCTGGGAGTACGCATTAGGAGTGATTTAAAATGGAACGATCATATAAAGTTGATGGTCGGTAAAGCAGATGCCAGACTGAGATTCATTGGAAGAATCCTAAGAAAATGCAATCCGGCAACAAAGGAAGTAGGTTACAGAACGCTTGTTCGCCCACTGCTTGAATACTGCTCAGCAGTGTGGGATCCGCACCAGATAGGGTTGATAGAAGAGATAGAGAAGATCCAACTGAGAGCAGCGCGCTTCATTACAGGATCATTTAGTAATCGTGAAAGCGTTACGGAGATGATAGATAAACTCCAGTGGAAGAGTCTGCAGGAGAGACGCTCAGTAGCCCGGTACGGGATTTTGTTAAAGTTTCAAGAACATACCTTCACCGAAGAGTCAAGCAGTATATTGCTCCCTCCTACGTATATCTCGCGAAGAGACCATGAGGATAAAATCAGAGAGATTAGAGCCCACACGGAAGCATACCGACAATCCTTCTTTCCACGAACAATACGAGACTGGAATAGAAGGGAGAACCGATAGAGGTACTCAGAGTACCCTACGCCACACACCGTCATGTGGCTTGCGGAGTATGGATGTAGATGTAGATGTAGATGTAGAATAACAAGGCTTAAGGTCGGAGAGACGAGGGAAGAGGAGAGGGGCAGAGGAGTGAAATGAAATGGACATAGAAAACGAAAAGGAGGAGATGTACAGAGAGAGGGGGCAGGAGTAGATAGGGGAGGGGGAGAAGATGGAAGGAGAAACAGGGAGGGGGTGATTGACTAAGATAAGGGAGAAAGAGAGGGCAGGAGTAGATAGAGAGAAATAAATAGAGAGGATAAGATGCAGAGACAGAGGGAGAGGAGGTTGTGGGCAAAGAGAGGGGAAGGAGGGGGAGAGGAACAAAGGGGGAAATGGACAGAGACAGGGGAGAGAAGAATATTAGGACATACATCCGTTCCCATACATATTAGAGATGTATTCTTTCTCTTTTCTTTCTTTTCCATTGAAGCAGACTGAACCCCAGGCTGGGTACAGTTAGTTGAAAATTCTATATATTATCCGTGTATGATTGAGCAGCCTTCGTAATAATACAAGGGGGGTTCAATAGATAATTTTTTTAATATGCTGGATGAAACAGAACTCCACCGCCAAACTTTCAGGCGTTGTGAAGAGTTAGCCCTCATGCAATTCGTGAATGGGTTCACTGAATGCAGTCGAAGATCGGCGCAACGGTGCTAAGCTGAGCTGTTCCCGCATTGATGGCAACCACATCGCAGCGGTTTTGCGGACAGGGTATCTAATGCTCTGTGTTTTGTGTTGCACGATTTTTGCTTATTCCGCATTACAGGCTTCTGCACTGTTGTCAACCGAGTTGTATAAGTGGCAGCTACGTGAACCAAGCGCATCGTTGTCGCATAAACAAATTCAGAAATTCTCTAGTAGTCGTTTAGTTGTTATGCTAGAAGGAAGTGATCCTGTGAGAAAAGCGTGAGTTAACAATTTCGGGCTGAGGAAAAGTATTCTTATCGTATCTCTCCCGTTAATTAGTAAGCTCAATTCCTTTCTTATTATTTTGTTTATTTATTGTTTATTTACATTTTTGTCAATGTTTGCTTCCCATCTTGAAGGGAAGAAGGTGGGAGGAGGCCTGGTGTCCCATCGGTACGGCGCTTGTCGCGGCGTTTTACTGTGTGGTATAGTCCTATGGTATGCGCCGCGAAGTTTGGTAAATATGTGCGGGAACTGCACATTCGTCTTAGTCTCCTTCGCCTTCCCCCCCCCCCCCCCCCCCTCTGTCTATCGATCACCTCCTCCGCCTCTCTTTTTCCACCTCTTATTCCTCTCCGCTGTACTTGTCCATCACCTTTTCGCCTCTCTTTGTCCACCTTCTCATACGCCCACTTCACTCTGGTCATCACGTCATATCTCTCTATGCATCTTCGCCTCCCCCTCTCTCTATGCCCTCCTGCCCTTCCCCCCCCCCCTTTGCATTCGTCTTCTCCATCCACATCTCTATGTCCATTCCCACTCCCTCCCACCCCCCCTCTGTCCAGGTCCTCTTCCTCCTTCCTTCTGATCTTAGATCTGGTTTTCTGTGAATACCGACTGCAAGGAAGAAAAAAAAACAACATATTGTTGTGTATACAACTTTGTTTACAAATAAAATACCCTCTTTTGTATTTATAACTATCTATGAGAAAGAAAGAAAGACTGCATATTTTCACAGTAGAGAACAGTACAGCGTTTCCGTTCTGGCAGTCCATATTGACAGAAAACCCATGCATTGTTGTTTAAAAAAATTATAGCTTATTTCCATCCGAGTGTTCATTAGAGTATCTTGTAAGAATCTGAATGAAATTTTTGGTAACAATGTTAAACAAGGACTTGGGTTTATACAGTAATACAGATATATACATTTATATACGATGTATATTTAAAAATGGGTGGTCTATGACCATCCCTAAAAAAATTCCTAGTTAAGTGTTCGATAAATTTTTGAGATTTTTTCCAACCACTTGTCTCCTTTATGTAGACTCATGCTCATAAATTAAGGATAATGCTGATACATGGTGAAACCATGCTCTGGTGGGCGGTTTGCGCGTTTAAATCACCTCGGGGTATGACATGCAGTGCATTTGACCTGTGATCGTCGCACGGTGGCGCTGGCAGCAGCCCACATACTCAGAGGTGTATTGGTGCAAGACAGAGTATAGTGCAGCGAGTAAGTGTGCAGACGTTTTCAGACGTGCTAATGGTGACTGTGTGTTGGAAATGGCTCAAAGAATACATATTGATGATGTTATGAGGGGTAGAATACTAGGGCGACAGCAGGTCATAGCATGGGCCTCCGTGTGCTACAAAGTGTGATCAAGATTACGGCAACGATTCCAGCAGACAGGAAACGTGTCCAGGCGCTACAGTATGGGACGTCCACGTGTACAATACTACAAGAAGACTGATGTCACACCATCAGTGCCTGCAGACGGCCACGGAGTACTGCAGGTATCCTTGCTTGGGACCTTACCGCAGCCACTGGAACAGTTGTCTCCAGACACACCGTCTACAGACAACTGAAAATACATGATTCGCCTGTAGACTTGCAAGGTGCAGTCCACTGACCCTTGGTCACAGGAGAGCCCATAAAGTCTGGTGTCAAGAACACAATACATGGTCATTCGAACAGTGGTCCCAGGTTATGTTCACGGACGAGTCCAGCTATAGTCTGAACATGATTCTCACCGGGTTTTCACCTGGCGTGAACCAGGAACCAGATACCAACCTCTTAATGTCCTTGAAAGGGACCTGTGTGGAGGTCGTGGTTTGATTGTGTGGGGTCTGTCTTTGACAGAGGAACGGTAACAGGTCAGGTGTATCGGGGCGTCATTTTTCACCAGTATGTCAGCCTTTTCAGGGGTGCAGTGGGTCCCACCTTCCTCGTAATGGATGATAGCGCACGGCCCCACCGTGCTGCCATCGTGGAGGAATAACTTGAAACAGAAGATATCAGGTGAATGGAGTGGCCTGCCTGTTCTCCAGACCTAAAACCGATTGGATGCTCTCACTCGACGTATCACTGCACGTCTTCAAGCCACTACGACATTTCAGGAGCTCCGGCAGCCACTGGTTCAAAAATCTGGAGGCTATACCCGAGCAGCTTGTCGACCACCTGATCCAGAGTATGCCAACCCGTTGTGCGACCTGTGTACGTGTGCATGGTGATCATATCCCATATTGTTGTCTGGGTACATGCGCAGGAAACAGTGGCGTTTTGTAGCACGGGAAAGTTTTCTCAACTTGTTACCAATACTGTGGACTTAACAAATCTGTGTCATGTGTGTTCCCTATGTGCCTATGCTATTAGCGCCAGTTTTGTGTAGTGCCACGTTGCGTGGCACCACATTCTGCAATTATCCTTATTTTATGAGCATGAGAGTGTTAAATTTAATGCATATTGTATATACTAATACATATATAGCCTCTGTCTGTCCGAACTATTACTAGGATACCGCGTAAAAATCTGAAGTTATCCGATGAGAACGTTTCGAGGTTTTTCCTAACAACGTTTGCCAGTTACGTACCATGTATATATATCTATATACCAAGTAAATTAAAAACGTATATAGGCCATTTCCGACAGAACGTCTATTGGAATATAAGTAAAAATTTGAGGCAAACAGATGAAGACCTTTCCGGGATTTTTTGATAACAGGGGTTCCCCTTTATAGAGTCCGTAGACATTTAGTACCACATTCATTAAAAGACTGTGTAGCCTATGTCCGTCAGAACGTTCATTGGAGCATAGCATACAAATTTGGAGCAAAACCTATAAAGAAGTTTTCGAGAGTTTTGGTAACAACGTCAAACAGACACTTGTCCTTACTTAGTAGCATAGATAATACAACGCATTTCACTATTTAGCGTGAATTGTAATAGTTTATAATAAATTTCCACTAGTCATCTACTGAAGAGAAAAAAATGATTCAAATGGCTTTAAACACTATGGGACTTAACATTTGATGTCATCAGCCCCCTAGACCTTAGAACTACTTAAACCAAGCTAACCTAAGGACATCACACACATCCATGCCCGCGGCAGAATTCGAACCTGCGACCGTACCAGTCGCGCGGTTCCAGACTGAAGCGCCTAGAACCGCTCGGCCACACTGGCCGGCGCTACCGAAGAGACTCGGTTCTACTTGCTGGTAAGCGAGTTACCACTGGTGACAGATAATGTAGTGCTTGAATTAGTGATATCGAGTATCATTAGTTATAACCTTCACATTTTATTTTGATATATATATATAAAGACTTCTCCGCAGCAAATACTGCAAAGCGAGATGATGCCTACGATAAAAGTTAACTTGTAACTCCCGCTAACATTTATAAATATTTGCTGGTCCTATTATGAGTATCTGTGTGTCCAGACGCACGCTGTTTCGGTGTCACTTCATTATTTGCAACAGACTTACCGTGTCATTTTTTTTCAGCTGTATACTGTCGTGCTCTGTGGTGATGGCACAAGTGGAATTTGCAAGCGTGCCAGCAGAATCTCTGAAAAGTCAACAACACTATGCCGGACGGCCACCAGGAGCGCTCTTCTAGAGTAGCGCAAGCAGCCCGCTGCCTGCACATCGTTACCCTCCCTCCCTCCCTTCCCCTTGCCACATGCTGTGGAGACGCAGCAGCTCGGCAGCGCTGCGAGGGCGGAAGCCGCCGACAACGACGGCAGTTTACGCCGTCTGCGCCCCGCTGAACCACGGCGGGGCCAGGCAGTGCCTCTCGGCTTCCGGGGCGGCCGTAACTCGACAGGCGCAGCGCTCTGCAGCCTAACCCGCAACAGCCGCCAGCCCGCTGTCTGCACAGACTCCTAGAGGATAGAGGCCACTTCACTGACTAGTGCATTCCATAATTACCACGTACCAGTCCCAATACGGTTTCGAATAAATCGGTAGTATAATTTTGTGACGATGTCACTACAGGTTCTTTAATTTACAATACCTTATAAAACAGGTCTGAAGATGGGTATTGCTAGCCTAAACAGGTAGTCTAAGGACCGAAAGTTTTGTAATCACTGGTGGAAATTAAGGAAATTCATTCACTGCTAAAATAATTGCGTTTAAATTTATCCTTGTGTTATAGAATTATTATAAATTTATGAAATAATTTTTACTGCGCCAGTCACTTTTCCTGATATTTATTAGCACGACGCGTTTTTGTATCATACTGCCATCATCATCAGCTGCATTACAGTTATTCGCACATTAATATGAAGAGTGATGAAGATTATTCGCTGGGTGTGCCAGTGACGTTATGTACCGAAACTTAACCCCGTACATAAAGTTTCATTTATTAGCCCTTAAGTGAACTGTGCACGGCGGTTATAATTAAAGTGCAGCTACCCACGGAGGTACACAATGGGCAGTAATTCACTACTTTTACATGCGACACATCTTCCGGAAGACGAAAAACGGGTTTGGTAAACCGTTTTTCCGTATCGCGTTTAAATGTTACACGTGAATCGATTTTGCGGGCCCCGTCGAAAATCGGTCTTCCGATCGTCACTCACAAGCTAAAAGTTGGCTGCCGAGTGAGGCCAAAGGCATTTTCTTCGTCCGCTAAAAGGTCTTATTTAAGTGGAAATAGTGTCACATTTAAATTTTCTTTGTTTTGTATACTTGCAGTAGTGTCCGTTCTTGTCACACAACTGAATATTAGCGTCCCAGCAGAGCTTGCTCTTGAAAAAAACTGTTCTTTAGCTGAAGTACCGATAATCGCGACATAACCCGAAATTTTGCGTGCCAAAAACACAAAAAAATGTATTAAAGTTTTCTTGATAGTTCAAAATTCGTTTAAAAAAGACTGCTACTAGTTTCATCAGTGTCTATCGTCGTAACAAAAGTATAGTTAAAAGTTTATAAATCGTATTTAACTAACACATTTCGTATTGTTTACTAGCTAGATAGTCGCGGTCTAAGCCCAAATTTTCCGAGTTATAGACGTTTAAAACCTGAGCAAACACGCCTGATAACGTAAATTCTCTAAAAGCAAAGTAATTACAAATTTATTCTTCTGTCATTGTATCTCTAAATCGGTACAATAAGAAAACAACCAGAGCACATAAGACCTTTTTGTCGTTTTTTTTTTTTGACAAATTTAAAACATTCTTTAAATTTACTTATTCTTTCGAAATTGACCATGAGTGAGAAATGTGGGGGCTGTTATAGAATAATGAGTAGAGGGATTTGCTGCCAATCTTGTAGGAAATATTTTCACTGGAGGGGGGGGGGGGGAGGGATGCAGTGGGGGGAATATTGGGAGAACAGAAGACGCTCTCACCTGGAACTGCAGGGTATGCAGTAGCAACATCTTGATTGGGGAACAGGAAAGAAAAATCTGAGCCCTTGAGGAACAGTTGAAGGAAGTAAGGAAGGGACTCATAAGGAACAAGGGAGATAGTGGGGGGAATGGGGGAGGAGAGTGGTTGGAAGCTGGCAGCTGGTAGAATGATAGGAAGAAAGAGGACGCGATCTGACGGTTTTGTCATCAACACAGAAAACAGGTATCTACCACTGCCAGAGTTAAGTGGAGAAGAGCCTCAGGTGAACGAGGAACAGGAAATGTGCAGCACACTTCAACTGAGGCCAAGAAGCCTAGGAATGTACAAAGTGTTAGAAAGAAGAAAGTGCTGCTGCTAGGTAGTAGCCATGGGCGAGGTGTAGGCCTTCAGTTACACGAAAGTTTAGGAGCAGCGTACCAGGCCAACAATATCTTCAAGCAAAATGCAGGGCTAAATCATGTGATAGAGGACCTAGGGTCTTTATATAAGGAATTAACAAAAGAAGACTATGTAGTGATAGTGTGTGGGCCAGAAAAGAGTTTGGACAGGAGTGAGGCATATGATATAGGTGGTGACATGACAAAATAGCTGTCCTGACTCCTGACACCAACATACACTTTGTTGAGCTGTTCGAGCGTCATGATCGACCGCACCTTGATGGAGCTGTGAGGCGAATCAGTGTGGGGGTTAGGGATGGCTCTGAGGACAGCCAACTCTGCTTATGTTTCACTGGTGCCCATCAGGACTATCAACAGATGGGGTTTCACTACACCTAAACAGGATTGGGAAGGGAAGAGTGGTACAGCTAATTCATGAAAGTAAAGGGGGTGGATCTCGGGCCACACATGGTCAAATACCCGTTGTCATAGGTAGGAAAAGTAGGTCTTTTTAGGATAAATCCAGACAATAGGTTCCCCTGCCTAAAGAGTATCTCCAGCACTTTAAAAAATACTGAAACAGTCACTCACAAGACGGATTTTAACACCTCAGACATCACATATACCAGATATCACAAAGAAAAACAAACCACTGGAAAGAGTAACATACAGCATTTTACAGACTTAACAATCCTCCATGAAAATGTGCAATCAATAAAAAATAAAACACAACTATTAGAAGTTGATCTCCAATCTTTGAACTGCACAGTTGTTTGTACTAGTGAGTACTGGTGTAGACACACAGAAATCCAACATATAATATTATCGTAGTGAAAAGGCAAACACTTACTGCAGAACTACTTCAAGGGGTGAAGGGTCATGCATTTATATAAAAAAAGGAACAAAGTTCAAATCACGACATAACATCAGAATTGTAAGTAAAGAGCAACACTTTGAAATATCAGCTATAGAATTAACAGGGCTTTATACCACCAAGAAATTAATCATTTTATGTGTGTATAGATCTTCATCAGTAATTGACCATTTGGCCACAAATATGGATAGAGAAAAATGTGATGTAGCTGTAAAAGATCTCGGACTATCAGACCATCTGTGTCAAATAACAATAGTAAAGTCAGGCATCGAATAATTCCCTAAACTATGAGGATTCAAACGACATCTACCAGAAATCAAAATAAAAGAGTTTTCAAAAGAACTAGAAAAACAAAGCTGGGATTAAGTGTATAAGGAAACTAATGTGAAAATGAAATTCTCTAAATTCTCCACATTGTTTAAACTGAACTTTGAAAAGGCATTTCCACAAGTATGCATGTCTGTTTTAATATCTCATAAAAACAGATGGAAGACAGGCGGCATTAAGAAGTCCTCCCAAATACGTAAACACCTCAGGTTCATGAAAAAGATTCGCAATGACCCAGAATTCTTCAATTTCTATCATAGATACAAAAAGATCTATACGAAGGTGCTGATTGCTGCAAAAAAGTCATTTAATGACAGAATAACATATAATGCAGAGAATAAAAGCAAAACAGTCTGGGATGTTATAAAAAAGGAAATGGGGAGACGCAAACAAATGCAGAAAAACATACTGCCAAGGGAGGGGGATAAAGTAATAAATGATCCACAGCAATTAGCAAACTCTGTAAACGAGCATTTTTCACGTATTGCAGAAACGTTACAGCAAAAATTCCCCAAAACAAATACAACACCTGTAAATAATGTTGCACTAAATACAATGATGTTACTTCCAACCACAGAGAATGAAGTCAGTAAAACAGTTCAAAAACTAAAAAAAAGCCTACTGAGGCTTAGATGAAGTACCAATGTGTGTACTGAAACAACGCATAGGGATTACACAAGGCCGCTTAACAAATATAATAAATGAATACTTCACATCAGGGACATTTTCAGAGCAGTTCAAACAGGCAAGAATTGTACCTTTGCTTAAGAAAGGAAATGCAGAAGACATAGAAAATTACCAGCCCACTTCCCTGCTGTTAGCATTCTCCAAAATAATAGAAGCAATTATGAAAGACCGGTTAATGAATTACCTAAATAAATACAATCGTTTAAGCGAATCACAGTTTGGTTTCCGAAGTGGTAAAAATACGGAGTCAGCCATAGCAGAATTCACAAAAGTTGTACTTGATGCTCTTGATAAAGATGAGTGTGTCATAGGCATATTTTTGGATCTTTCTAAGGTGTTTGATACGATCGACCACAAGATTCTATTAAATAAATTAGAAGCATTAGGAATAAGGGCGGTAGCTAAGGACTGGTTTCAATCATACCTAACACATAGGGTACAAAGAGTAGAGATAACACATACTTCAAATAGATCTGAACATTTAGTAAAACACTTACCAGAACCAAAATACATTAATATAGGGGTTCTGCAATGTAACATTTTAGGACCTACACTGTTCCTGATATACATCAATGACTTTTCCAGTAGTGTTCGCTGATGACAGCAATATAATAGTCACTGACGAAACAAGAGAACTCCTTGCCGAGAAAGCAAATGAAACTCTCAAGAAAGTTAATGAAGGGTCAATAAGTAATGAAGTGACATTGAATATAAAAAAACTACTGCCATGAATTTCAGACTGAAGAGGAAAAATGACAACGATAAATTAAATGTAGATAGTACCTCTATAGACTGTGTAACAAATGTAAAATTTCTACGAATGAATATTAATTCTCAGTTGAAGTGGTGTGAACACACAAAGGTACTTGCAAACAGAATGTCATCAGCATGTTATGCCCTGAGAATCCTATCATCAGTTTGTAACATGCAGAGTCTTTTAGTTACATATTATTCATTGTTATTGTGGTCTTCAGTCCAAAGACTGGTTTGATGTAGCTCTCCATGCTACTCTATCCTGTGCGCACCTCTTCAGCTCTCAGTACCTGCTGAAACCTACATCCTTCTCAATCTCTTTGGTGTATTCATCTCTTGCTGTCCCTCTACGATTTTTACGCTCCGCGCTGCCCTCCAATACTAAATTAGTGATCCTTTGATGTCTCAGAATATGTTCTACCAAAAGATCTCTTCGTCTAATCAAGTTGTGCCACAAATTTCTCTTCTCCCCAATTGTATTCAATACCTCCTCATTAGTTATGTGATCTACCCATCTAATCTTCAGCATTCTTCTGTAGCATCACATTTCGAAAGCTTCTATTCCCTTATTGTCCAAACTATTTATTGTCCATGTTTCACATCCATACATGGCTTTACTCCATACAAATGTTTTCACAAACAACTTCGTGACACTTAAATCTATACTAGATGTCAACAAATTTCTCTTCTTCAGCAACGCTTTCCTTGCAATTGCCAGTTTACATTTTATATCCTCTCTACTTCGACCATCATCAGTTATTTTGCTCCCCAAATAGCAAAACTCATTTACTACTTTAAGCGTCTCATTTCCTAATCTAATTCCTGCAGCACCACCCTATTTAATTCGACTACATACCATTATCATCGTTTTGCTTCTGTTGATGTTCATCTTATATCCTCCTTTCAAGACACTGTCCATTCCTTTCAGCTGCTCTTCCAGGTCATTTGCTGTCTCTGACAGAATTACAATGTCATCGGCGAACCTCAAAGTTTTTATTTCTTCTCCATGGATTTTAATACCTAGTCCGAATTTTTCTTTTCTTTCCATTACTGCTTGCTCAATATACAGATTGAATAACATCGGCGAGGGGCTACAACCCTGTCTCACTCCCTTCCCAACCACTGCTCCCCTTAATTGCTCCTCGACTCTTATAACTGCCATCTGGTTTCTGTACAAATTGTAAACAGCCTTTCGCTCCCTGTATTTTACCCCTGCCCCCTTCATAATTTGAAAGAGAGTATTCCAGTAAACGTTGTCAAAAGACTTCTCTAAGTCTACAAATGCTACAAACGTAGGTTTGCCTTTCCTTCATCTATTTTCTAAGATAAGTCGTAGGGTCAGTATTGCCTCACGTGTTCCAATATTTCTACGGAATCCAAACTGATCTTCCCCGAGGTTGGCTTGTACCAGTTTTTCCATTCGTCTGTAAAGAATTCATGTTAGTATTTTGCAGCCGTGACTTGTTAAACTGATAGTTCGGTAACTTTCACATTGTCAACACCTGTTTGCTTTGGCACTGGAATTATTATATTCTTCTTGAAGTCTGAGGGTATTTCGCCTGTCTCATACATCTTGCTCACCAGATGGTATAGTTTTGTCAGGACTGGCCATCCCAAGGCCGTCAGTAGTTCTAATGGAATGTTGTCTACTCCCAGAGCCTTATTTCGACTCAGGTCTTTCAGCGCCTCTTCAAACTCTTCACGCAGTATCGTATCTCCCATTTCATATTAATTTACATCCTCTTCCATTTCCATAATATTGTCCTCAAGTACATCGCCCTTGTATACACCCTCTATATACTCCTTCCACCTTTCTGCTTTCCCTTCTTTGCTTAGAACTGGGGTCCACCTGAGCTCTTGATATTCATACGAGTGGTTCTCTTTTCTCCAAAGGTCTCTTTAATTTTCCTGTAGGCAGTATCTATCTTACCCCTAGTGATATGCACCTCTATATCCTTACATTCGTACTCTAGCCATCCCTGCTTAGCCATTTTGAACTTCCTGTCGATCTCATTTTTGAGACGTTTGTACTCCTTTTTGCCTTCTTCATTTACTGCATTTCTACATTTTCTCCTGTCATCAATTAAATTCAATATTTCTTCTGTTACCCAAGGATTTATACTAGCCCTCGTATTTTTACTTACTTGATCCTCTGCTGCCTTCACTACTTCATCCCTCAGAGCTACCCATTCTTCTTCTGCTATATTTCTTTCTGCCATTCCTGTCAATTGTTCTCTTATGCTTTCCCTGAAACTCTCTACAACCTCTGGTTTACGTAGTTTATCCAGGTCCCATCTCCTTACGTTCCCACCTTTTTTCAGTTTCTTAATTTTTAATCTACAGTTCATAACCAATAGTTTGTGGTCAGAGTCCACATCTGCCCCTGGAAATGTCTTACAATTTAGAACCTGGTTCCTATATCTCTGTCTTACCATTATATAATCTATCTGATACCTTCTAATATCTCCAGGATTCTTCCATGTAAAGAACATTCTTTTATGGTTCTTGAACCAAGTGTTAGCTATGATTAAGTTATTCTCTGTGCAAAACTCTACCAGATGGCTTCCTCTTTCATTTCTTACACACAATCCATATCCACCTACTATGTTTCCTTCTCTCCCTTTTCCTACACTCGAATTCCAGTCACCCAAGACTATTAAATTTTCGTCTCCCTTCACTATCTGAATAATTTCTTTTATCTCATCATACATTTCATCAATTTCTTCATCATCTGCACAGCTAGTTGGCATATAAACTTGTACTACTGTAGTAGGCATGTGCTTCGTATCTATCTTGGCCACAATAATGCGTTCACTATGCTGTTTGTAGTAGCTTACCCGCACTCCTATTTTTTTATACATTATTAAACCTACTTCTGCAGTACCCTTACTTGATTTTGTATTTATAACCCTGTATTCACCTGACCAAAAGTCTTGTTCCTCCTGCCACCGAACTTCACTAATTCCTACTATATCTAATTTTAAACTCTCCATTTCCCTCTTTAAATTTTCTAACCTACCTGCCCGATTAAGGGATCTGACATTCCACGCTCCGATCCGTAGAATGCCAGTTTTCTTTCTCCTGATAACGACGTTCTCTTGAGTAGTCCCCGCCCGGAGATCCGAATGGGGGACTATTTTACCTCCGGAATATTTTACCCAAGAGGACGCCATCATCGTTTAACCATACAGTTAAAGTTGCATGCCCTCGGGAAAAATTACGGCTGTAGTTTCCCCTTGTTTTCAGCCATTCGCAGTAACAGCACAACAAGGCCGTTTTGGTAAGTGTTACACGGCCAGATCAGTCAATCATCCAGACCGTTGCCCCTGCAACTACTGGAATGGCTGCTGCCCCTCTTCAGGAAACGCACATTTGTCTGGCCTCTCAACAGATACCCATCCATTGTGTTTGCACCTATGGTACGGCCATCTGTATCGCTGAGTCACGAAAGCCTTCACACCAATGGCAAGGTCCATGGTGCATGGGGGGTAGCTGGTAGAAACACCTTACAGAGATATTATTAAAAAAATTTCAGTGTAGACCCGTCATTTTCTCATGTACAACAGTATGCATTTTCCAAATGGAAGCAAAGAAGCACAAGTCAGTCTATGCCAAGCAGTTCTCTTTCATACGCAAACTCACGATAATTTCAGTTATCTTCTATTTTATTTCTTATTTATGGTATTTAAAAAAGAAAATCAACACTATCGCAATATTGTTTAATGCTGCCTGGAAATGCTACCGTGGCTTATGAAACCATATACAGGTACACTTAGCGCTGAAGAAGAAAGTTTTGGTGTTTACTTGGAGCTCTATCAGAACTGTTGTGGAGAATGCTTTTGGTAGTCTCAATGCTCGATGGAGGCGCCTTGCCAAACGTATAGCTGTCAACTATCGATTTGCCTGTCAAGTAATTTCTGTATGTTGTGTACCACACAACATCATTGACACACACAGAACACTTCAGTGACAAGTGTCTAAATGACATGGAAATGGGAAATGAAATATTCCAGAAACCAAATGAACACACTTGCACAGAAGCTGACCATAATGCATAAAGGATTAGAGAATGTCTACAAACATATTGTGCAACCAATTATCCATTAAGGAGATCTATATAAAATTTTTAATAATTAAAGACTATACTCTGTAAGTAATGTGCACTAACACCCTGCAAATAAGATCAAATCTGGGACAGCTATCAAATAAAATAAAATATTTTTTCAATAAGTACGATATTTCATATTACAATTTAAATTCTGAAACTAAGTAACACTGCTTACACAGTTTCTTTTGCAAAGTTAAAAGTATTTTTGACAACAAAATACAGCATAATGTGTATTATCTGTGTGTGGCTCATGAAAATGCAAAAGAAAGAGGACATGCTGAGGCAAAACATGAGACAGTAGAGTGTAAAACTGTAAAATCAAGCATAAAACAAAGCAACCTACTGATGATGACATAGAGGTAATGAAAGATGTCTGAGTAATAGGGAAACAGTGTTTTGCATAAAAGGCAGACCTCCTGCACAGGAGACTGGATGTGTGTGGGAGACTGATTCACATAGGACACTGAATGCGGATGGGAGACGATGTGGATGGGATACTGGATGTGGATGGCAGACTAGTTGTGGATGGGAGACTCGATTCGGATGGGAGACTCATGAGGATGGGAGACTGATGTGGATGGGAGACTGGACGTGGACAGGAGACTGGA
This sequence comes from Schistocerca gregaria, assembly GCF_023897955.1. Classification (NCBI taxonomy): domain Eukaryota; kingdom Metazoa; phylum Arthropoda; class Insecta; order Orthoptera; family Acrididae; genus Schistocerca; species Schistocerca gregaria. Next base: position 618,099,601 of record NC_064920.1, read on the forward strand.
TGTGGACGGGAGACTGGATGTGGCTGGGAAAGTGAATGTGGATGGGAGACTGGACGTGGCTGGGAGACTGGATGTGGATGAGAGAATGGATGTGGATGGGAGACATGATATGAGCAGAAGAATGGATGAGGGTAGGACACTTGATGTGAAGGGGAGAATGTCTGTGGATGGGAGAAGGTCTGTAAATGGACAGGAGATGGTCTATAGATGGGAGACTGGATGTGGACGGGAGATGGTATATGGATGGGAGACTGGATGTGGACAGGAGACTGTTTGCAGATGGGTGACTGGATGTGTATGGGAGACTGGATGTGGACAGGAGATGGGATGTGGATGTGAGACTGGATGTGGATGGGAGACTGGATGTGGATGTGAGACTAGATGTGGACAGGAGACTAGATGTGGATGGGAGACTGGATGTGGGCAGGCGACTGGTTCTCATGTTGAGACTGGATGTGGATGAGAGACTGGACATGGACAGGAGACTGGATGTTGACAGGAGACTGTTTGTGAATGGGAGACTAGATGTGGATGGGAGATGGTATGTGTATGGGAGACTGGTTGTGCACAGGAGATTGGTTGTGGATGGGAGGCTGGTTGTGCACAGGAGATTGGTTGTGGGTAGGAGAGTGGATGTGAATGGGAAACTGGAAATTAAAGGGGAAGGGAATCTGCTTAGCTGGATTAGGAGAGCTTGGTGGTAAGAAACCAGGTTGGAGAAACATCTGTGATCTGTGATCTGCAATTGGGTTTTTCTGCCATAAATTGACTGAAGAACACTTAGGAAAGTGGTCACCATCTGTCTTGTGGCTTCTGAATGCTTTGCCTGTATATTTTCTAGCATCTTCTCCTCCCACTGCACGCCCCTTTCAAATTCTTCTGACAACATGTAACAAAGTTCAATTAAATTAGTGCTGTATCTTTGTACTTACACTTACAATGATACCTTGTTTATAAACAAATGGTGACGTGATCACAGGGATTTCCAGTAGACCCATGAAATACAGCTATCCTCATGTCCATGAAACTTGGTTTATAAATCCAAAATGATTGCAAATTGTTACTCCCCTTTAACTGAATGATTTCATAACTTCTGTCAGTTCCTTGTTATCTACATCCATAATCCGCAAGATACGTGACGGTGTGTGGCGGAGTGTACCTTGAGTACATCTATCGGTTCTCCCTTCTATTCCAGTCTCGTATTGTCCGTGGAAAGAAGGATTGTCGGTATGCCTCTGTGTGGGCTCTAATCTCTCTGATTTTATCCTCATGGTCTCTTCGCGAGATATAAGTAGGAGGAAGCAATATACTGCTTTACTGCTCGGTGAAATGTTCTCGAAACTTCAACAAAAGCCCGCATCGAGCTACTGAGCGTCTCTCCTGCAGAGTCTTCCACTGAAGTTTATCTATCATCTCCGTAACGCTTTCACGATTACTAAATGATCCTGTAACGAAGCGCGCTGCTCTCCGTTGGATCTTATCTATCTCTTCCATCAACCCTATCTGGTACGGATCCCACACTGCTGAGCAATATTCAAGCAGTGGGCGAACAAGTATACTGTAACCTAGTTCCTTTGTTTTCGGACTGCATTTCCTTAGGTTTCTTCCAATGAATCTCAGTCTGGCATCTGCTTTACCGACGATCAACTCTATATGATCATTCCATTTTAAATCACTCCTAATGCGTACTCCTAGATAATTTATGGAATAACTGCTTCCAGTTGCTGACCTGCTATTTTGTAGCTAAATGATAAGGGATCTTTCTTTCTATGTATTCGCAGCACATTACACTTGTCTACATTGAGATTCAATTGCCATTCCCTGCACCATGCGTCAATTCGCTGCAGATCCTGCTGTATTTCAGTACAATTTTCTATTGTTACAACCTCTCGATACACCACAGCACCATCCGCAAAAGCCTCAGTGAACTTCCGATGTCATGCACAAGGTCATTTATGTATATTGTAAATAGCAACGGTCCTATGACACTCCCCTGCGGCATACCTGAAATCGCTCTTACTTCGGAAGACTTCTCTCCATTGAGAATGACATGCTGCGTTCTGTTATCTAGAAAATCTTCAATCCAATCACACAATTGGTCTGATAGTCCATATGCTCTTACTTTGTTCATTAAACGACTGTGGGGAACTGTATCTAATGCCTTGCGTAAGACAAGAAACACGTCATCTACCTGGGAACCCGTGTCTATGGCCCTCTGAGTCTCATGGACGAATAGCGCGAGCTGTGTTTCACACGATCGTCTTTTTCGAAACCCATGCTAATTCCTACAGAGTAGATTTCTAGTCTCCAGAAAAGTCATTATGTTCGAACATAATACGTGTTCCAAAATTCTACAACTGATCGACGTTAGAGAAATAGGTCTATAGTTCTGCACATCTGTTCGACGTCCCTTCTTGAAAACGGGGATGACCTGTGAGTTTTTACAATCCTCTGGAACGCTACGCTCTTCTAGAGAGCTACGATACACCGCTGCAAGAAGGGGAGCAAGTTCCTTCGCGTACTCTGTGTAAAATCGAACTGGTATCCCATCATCTCCAGCGGCCTTTCCTCTTTTGAGCGATTTTAATTGTTTCTCTATCCCTCTGTCGTCTATTTCGATATCTACCATTTTGTCATCTGTACGACAATCTAGAGGAGAAACTGATGCTTTGCACAATAAATTTTAATCATCGATTGGGTTGGGTGGTTTGGGGGAAGAGACCAAACAGCGAGGTCATCGTCTCATCGGATCAAGGAAGGACGGGGAAAGATGTCGACCTTGCCATTTCAAAGGAACCATCCCGGCATTTGCCTGGAGCGATTTATGGAAATCACGAAAAACCTGAATAAGGATGGCCGGACGCGGAATTGAATCGTCGTCCACCCGAATGCGAGTCCAATGCGCTAACCACTGCGCCACCTCGCTTGTTTTTAATCATGTGACAATGTGTAAAATGATTACCCACATCTTTTGCTGTACATAGTTTAACATTCGCGTGTTGCATAGGTTCAAAATTTATCATTTTTGTTGTTCCTGTTACATCTCCAGCTGGTTCGGAATCACATCCTTTGCAAAGGTGGCCAAAGCAACTACATATCCCTCTGTGCCAATATGAATTCTTCGTCTTGAATAGAGGGTACAATTATGAGAAAACAATTCACATTCCATTGTAACGCAACAGATACAATGACTTTGTTCCAAAATGTGAATGGATTGCCAAGCACATATGAAAGGTGATATTGGTACCCGGACACAAGAGCAACCGTGTCCGATCTCTCTCTTATGGCACAATCATTTGCTGAAGTTATTAAGAAGGAACTATAATGTTAAGGTGAATCCTGCTCGTTAAATTATTGCTAAACTTCGAGGAGAGGATACCTCTTTTTAATAAATGATTAGCTAGTCTTTCCGCCTACCCTTGATTGAGACATGTTGTTTTATTCCCTCATTAGTTGAACTGTAATCATTTAGTCATATTCCGTTGCGCATTTTCAGATAAATCAAACGGTCAGATATTACAGTGTTTCCTTGCCGACTTCAGGCGGCATTGCACTCAATGGAATTTAGCAATGTAGAGGCACTGCCTGCTCTTGATAGGAACCACAAGAGCCTTGTCAACCTATTTGATATACAGAAGGTCCAATCCACACAATACTGCTTAAGGTCGGAATAAAGATAAAATCAAGTTACTCAATAAAAAGACAGGTGGGCACATTTTAATGTATTTAATTATATTTTTGTCGGAAACTGTTTTGTCTGGCACACAGAGCGCTGTAATAATCACATCATCACTTAACACTTTCACATTCAGGCGTTTACATGCCAAAGACAAACTTACTTCAGTTGCTTAGATAATAGAAACAATAAAACTATAATATTCTTATGTAAGCATATTTATTTCATGGCACATATTAAATATTACTATTATTTGTTGGTTCTTGGTTATCCAAATATGTTAAGACAATAGTTTGTTATGTTAACCTTTATACTGATAAAACAAGCATTCCACAGTGGGGAATTTTTAAAGAAGCTTACAATGTTACTTTCAAGCTAAACACTTAGCAGCCTGTTACCGTGTACTGTATCATGAACGAAAATTTTTAATTCTTCGTAAAATTGCATTTGGTGTCACCTGTCCATTGCACGTAAATGTAAGATCATTTGTGATATCCTGTAATTGGTGGCCATTATCTTATTGAAGGTGGCTATGATTGATTTACCTTAATTGTTTGTGTGGTACAGAATCGTGTGTTCGTTCTACCTTTCCAGAAGTCTCTCCAAATTTGGCCTACATGTTCTACTGTGTATGCTAGACTGGGAGAGACAGCTTCATTTAGGCGGCTGGTCGAATTGTGCAAATCAAGATCTGTGTGTCATTCGGATGTGAAAGTAACCCAGTGTTGGACTCATAGGAACGTGAGGTCAGTCATACTCTTCGTCGAAGTTCCGATCGGTGTTGTCTACCACAAGGGAGCACCACCGTACTGTACGTCAGACACATTGTGTCACCTTCGCATCTGCCCCTGCCACCCGAGAACCGGCAATAGATTCGCTGTAATGTTCTGTGTCCTCCTGCACCATGCGCCAGAGTAGTAGCAGTGCTACCGTCAACAGGAAGCATGGACTGCTGATGAAGGCGTCCTACTGTGTTCAGAGATGAAATGCGGCACTGCACTACCGCGGATGGTCGTCATTGGCTAGTGTGCAACCGACCTGTGTGCTAAAGTGCTACTTCTCATACGACAATATTATGGTTCCATTTTCCAATAGAACAATGCTCGTGCACAAATGGCGTGTGTCTCTATAAACAGACTGCATAATGTTGATGTACTCCCGTGGCTATAAAGATCACTAGGCCGTCCGTGGCAGAACATGTCTGAGACCAGCTCGAACCTCGCCTCCATCCCCATGGTAACGAGAAGTAGTTATTGCAGTTGTGAGCCAGCGTTCCTCAGGAGAGGATACAACGGCTTTGTCACACCCTCCTCAGTCTAATCACTGCATGCTTCCATGCCAGACAACGAGTCGTGTTAGTAAGTAAAAAGTTGGTAAGCAGCAAAAATTATTTCACAAATAATCCGATGTTGTAACCTGAACTTTTCAACTAATTTACTTACTTGACGAATCTTTTTATAGTTGTATTTTCCCCCGAATGACATATAAAAAAGAAGAATAAACAACAGCAAAACATACTACCATGTCTGTTTAATGTCAAAGATTTTCGAAATCATACACAACAGAATCTACAAATGTTTATTAGAATAAACATTCTCGGATCAAACAGCTTGGATTTTAAAAAGGACTGACAGCTGAACAAGCCACATTTAGCTAGACCGAGGACACACTACAATCAAATCAGAGGCTAGAACCACTAGACATTTTTTTTAGCTAGCCAGAATTTATGACCATTTGAAACATCATATCCACGTACAAAAGGTAAGATATTTTAGAATTCTAGACGTAGCACTGTTTTATCTGTGTGACAGGAAGCAGTGTATTTCAGTTTCACGTCGATCGCAAAGCAATAGACACTCGGAACTAGAATCAATCAGATATAATGTTCTGCTGAATTTTATACTGGTCTGTTGTACTTTCCGCTAAACACTGACGAGCCACAACATTATAAAGAATTGGTTAAAAGCGCCTTGGTTCACTGTCTGAACGCGATGCGGCAACTGCTATGTGCAGCATGGAGAGATGCTCCATCGACTGGTTTGTGGCATTTTTCTGTGAGACTTGTAGTTTTGGTGCAGTCGTCTTCTGAGACGCCGGAGAAGTGAATAACGTTGTATACACACACGTACATGCATACATAAACAAATGTGTTTATAAATAGAGTTTTAAGGGATTGGGGTTAGCTGAAGATCATAATAAGGCGGTGTTTTGATATATTTTGTTAGTTAACGGTTATATTGTAGCAAATTTGAAATAATTATACAAGCCCTTATGCGAACCCAGTGGATTCTTACATTAAAAAATATGCAGTTAGTCTCTTGGAAAGTTCTATGAGCTGGGGTGAAATGAGAATGGTTTGCAGTCATAAGTTGTTAATGGCACAATGGAAGTACCTGCCTCTCATACTGGGAGACCTGCATATGACCTGCATAAGAATATATGAACCCATGATCATTTGGTAAATAAAAGTGCTTACGGCCAAAAAAGGTATTTTTACATGTAAAAATTGGTACTCTGTTGCAAGCTTATTTTATCAAGGCTCTTGCGTTACCATCGTTTGTGCGATTATCTCTCTTTCTAACCATGCGATATGCAAGGGAATATTGTGCATAATTTGCACAGTCATACAACTACGAAATTCAGATCATTTTACATGCGGACCCTTTCGTTTTCTAATCTTTTTGTATCAGAGACATTGTGCTTTATATTCGCAGATTCATTCAAAATTCCTTTCATGTTAAAAGCCAACCACATGTTAGCACTTGAGAGCAATAACATCCATGCATGAAGAAGCAAAATTTGTCCACACCTTGCAAGAATTCGGTTTTTAATGGACGCTTGCATAAATTAATAACACTATAATCAATTTGCACATTTTCAAGATCGGAACGAAATGAGAGAATTATTTACATACTGACAATGAGGATGGCATTGCTGATATTCAGTAAAGCATTATAAGGTAATAATCAGCGCAGAATATAGCTGAAAGTTTTGAAATGACACGAGAAGCGGCCTGGAGACTAGGAGAGCGAAGGTGAAGAGAGCAGTTTTTCTGCCTACCCGAGGCCACCTGGGTGGACCAGTGCACTACAGGCGATCCAGCGCCCCGCTTAGAGCGAAGTGACAGTTGGGGCTGACGCAATAGTGGAATGAGGCAGCGACAGAGAGGGTGTATGGACGACAGGGATAGAGACAGAGGAGCAGTGAATCTGGCTTGAATGTAAAAATGCCTCTCGGCCCTTGCTCGATCGCAAAACTAGCAGCTAAGGTGGAAATTTTTCACGACGCAGAGAAATAACGTGGATGCCCATTGGCTGGCGTCATGTAGGAGGGAGATACTGATTTCAGAGACAAGAGCTTTTTTTTGGACGGCTAAAGTAAGCTCCATCCTATAGCTTAGCGCGTTGGGCCTTGTCTTGCTCTGGGAGCAGAAACGAGGGGCAGTCAGTGTCGAGTCAACTCCGAGTGAGGAGGAACTCTCTCGTGTCCCAGGCTGAACATATTACAGCCATAACTGACTCTGAATTTTAGTGAATGTACCAGCGTGTCTCAGAGAGCTATTCATTCGTCAGTCAGTGCGCAGAGTGACGAATTTAATAAGCACGGGCAGTTGATGCATTCAAAGTACTCGCAGTGAATCACTGTCTTTATCTGGCCTGTGAGCAAGCAGTAGATCTCACCTGCATACAGAAGGATACAAGAGTAGTTCGTGATAGGAGTTTTACCGGATAATCTTCAGTCCGAGTGTTTAGGGCGGCACTGGTGACAGCAGCGACAGACGCTGGCGCAGCCGCAACAAGACGGCGTGTGCCAGCCGTTCTCATACACGACTGCAACTTACGGTGATATCGCTGCAGGGCATTCTAGGGACTTAATTCAAGTAAATACGTCGAGTTTCATTCTCCTTTAGCTGTATTGGAAGCTGTCAGTTTTAGAGTGGATTTGGGTAGCTTCTTCAGTAATATCAGCGTAATTCACATTGTCGAAATGCAAATATAAATCTTGTAGACTAAAAGAACTACAACTTCTCATTTGAGCATCGATGTTTACTGGAACGTCGATGTTTCTATTACCGAATACTTCAACGTGTGTCAGTATCAGCTTTTGATTGTGATGTAACAGGTACAAGCAGACATGTTCGTGTGTTCTACCTACGCTACAATGTTAGCAACTACTTTCACAGTAAATCAGTTTATTACAGTACATCGTACTCACAACGAACTGTAGGTTACACTGTTTCGCTCTCGGAGTTAAAGGTGTCATTTCCCACCCAAGATGACTTACCTGAAATTGATACATTTGTCCTCCATCATCGTAAAGGAAACAGCCAAAGTATAGTTTATAAAGGGGCAGAATGGAGGAATAGGGGATAAGAGAAAGGTAATTATATGTTTATTGGTAAAGGAAGCTTTTTCTTGAGTAATCATTCTTCTAAATGGTTTGATGCGGCCTGCCTTGAATTCCTCTCCTGTGCCAAACTTTATTTGCTGTATATATTCCAGTCTCTCTCTACAGGTCTCTCTACACCATGGAAACTATTCCCTGATGGTTTAACAAATGTCCTATCATTCTGTCCCTTCTCCTTCTCAGTCTTTTTCCATACGTTCCTTTCCTCGCCGATTCTGCGGAGAGCCTCCTCATTCCTTACCTTACCAGGTCCACTTAAATTTCAACATCCTTCTGTGGCACCACATCTCAAAGGCTTCCATTCTCTTCTGTTCTTGTTGCCCCACAGTCCGTGTCTCACTACCATACAATGCTGTGCTCCAAAGGCATATTCTCAGAAATTTCTTGCTCATATTAAGGCCTATTTAGATAACAGTAGACTTCTCTTGGCCAGGAATGCCCTTTTTGCCAGGGCTAGTCTGCTTTTGATGTCCTCCTTGCTTTTCCGTGATCGGCTATTTTGCTGCCTAGGTAGCAAAATTCCTTAACTTCGTCTATTTCCTGATCCCGAATTGTAATCTCAAGTTTACCGCTGTTCTCTTTTCTGCTACTTCTCATTACTTTCGTCTTTCTTCGGTTTGCTCTCAATCCATATTCTGTACACTGTTCATTCCATTCAGCTGATCCTGTGATTCTTGTTCACTTTCACTGAGGATAGCAATGTTATCAGCGGATTTTATCAGTGATATCCTTCCACCTGGAAATTTAATTCCACTCTTGAACCTTCCTTCTATTTCCGTCATTGCTTCTTTGATGCATAGATTGAACAGCGAAAGACTACATCCCTGTCTTGCATCCATTTTAATCCGAGCACTTCGTTCTTGGTCGTCCACTCTTATTCTTCCCTCTTGTACATATTGTGTATTACCCCTCTTTTCCTATAGCTTACCCCTATTTCACTCGTAATTTCGAAAACTTTGTACCATTTTATATTGTCGAACGCTTTTTACAGATCGACAAATCCTATTAACGTGTCTCTATTTTTCTTCAGTCTTGCTTCCATTATCAACCACAACGTCAGAATTGCCTCTCTGGTATCTTGACCTTCCCTAAATCCAAATTGATCGTCAACTAAGAGAACCACGATTTTCTTTTCCGTTTTTCTGCATATTATTCTCGTAGCAACTTGGATGCATGAGCTGTTAAGTTGATTGTGTGGTAAATCTCACACTTGTCAGTTCTTCTGTTTACGGAATTGTCAGTATCATAAATTCCACACACGAAGGAGAATAGTCGCTTTGTTGCTACGTCCCCAAATAATTTTAGAAATTCCGATGGAATGTTATCTATCCTTTCTGCCTTATTTGATCTTAAGTCTTCCAAAATTCTTTTAGTTCAGATTCTAATACTGGATCCTCCATCACTTCTCTGACGACTCCTGTTTCTCCTTTTATTACGTCATTATACAAGTCTTCCCGCTCATAGAGGCGTTCAATGTACTCTTTCCACCCATCCGCTCTCTCCTCTGCTTTTAGCACCGGAATTCTCATTGAACTCTTAATGTTACGGCTCTCGCTTTTAATTTTTTTGCAGTTGTTTCCATTGCTTTCTGCATCCTCATGCTGCATATCACCGCTAATTCTTCCACCTTTAGGAGCAGTTTCCCACCCCACCGGCAGGAGAGTACTCTGAACCTCTATCCATTCCTCCGTCCTCTTTGACAATGCTGTCGGCTGAATGAGGGTGACTCCTTGCTCGTTATTTTTATTCAAACTTTAAGCAGTGGCAGGTTGCGAACTCGAGACCGAGAACATTTTGATTACTAATCAAAGGTGCTACACCTTTTTTTCCTGGACAGGAGAGGGAAACTACAAAAAACAGATCTACTTGCCATCGCCACTTGTGTCCTAACAATAAAAAGTACTGCACCTCTTCAGGCACTGGCAGCTGTCAATGTCTATCCCAATATATCCAACCTATCACTAAAGGCAGGCAGGAAAGGAACAAACTTGGAGGAGAATACACACAGGGAAGCGATGAAAATGAAAGGAGTTGTGGAAGGACCTCTTTTTATTTTTATTTTTAATAACTTTTTAATTTTTTAACTTTTTTAATTTTATTATGTGCCTGTAATCCAGAAAGTCGCTTCCGCCTTTAGTTGGTGGGACATCCAAAAGTGTCTTCTCGAAAATTTTATGGAGATTTCGTTCGTAGTTCGTTCAGAGCATCACGTCGGCAAATAGGCATTAGCTTCTCATAGTTCGGATATTCCAGCTGGAAGGGGGCCATTAAATGGGCTCCATACAAAATCTATAAAGAACTGCTTGTATCTGGGGTTGTAAACAGTTGCACAGTGTCGCTCATTAAGGTAGTCCAATAACCCAATTCCGATTTTTGGTCAGGGCCAAAAATGTGGCGGACTGTGTGGCCACATATCCAATTCACAGCGTAAGTTTTCGTTGCAGGGCAATGTATGTATATCCTTTTGACAGGAGGTCTTGGGACCAGGGCCGTTCACTACTGTAACAAAATGAAACGCCTACAGCCGCATTTAAGAACCTTCAACATCGCAGCGCGTCAGTAATCGTTGGTTAATATATTAAAAAACTACAAAACCCACCTCGATTGTGAAAAATACACTTAGTGTTAAGTGTTAACACAGGTTTCGGCGTAGATAACTACACCTTCTCCAGAACATCAATAAAACCTACAAGTGCCTAAGAATACCTTTGTCAACGATTAAAAGAACACCATAGCTATAGATTTATAAACGAACAACAAAAGGAAAACACAAACAGTACATATGTACAAAGTCAAAATCACTACTTAACTTAATGGTGTACGCTCCACCTCACATCGGCCTCTGTTCGATGGGCCATGACCCGCCATAAACTGCAGCTACAAATGGTCGCTCACATACAAGCCTGCCCCTCTATCTATGCACGTGCGCAAGACATGGGAAGTTACTTGAATGCACATACACATACGAATACGAGAAAGTTTATACATGGGTCGGGGCTAAATAGCCCATATATTCCCAACCGTGGATCGACGTATATAAAAAAATGGAATGGATAGAACAAGAGTCGAGCTAAATAGGAGATGAAACCTAAAAATAGCCACACTCTGTTGCTTATGCTAGTCAAGAAACTTATCCGTACGCCCATAAGATGGCCTTTTTCCATTCTAATATTCATCGAGTTATAGCTATCCCTCATGCACCAGATGCGGTAGAAACTGAACTGGTCACACTTGAGAATATTGCTATAAATAATGACTATATGCCTCAGTTGGTAAGACAGATGTATAACAAGAAAATAAATAAAAGTAATATTACGTCTTCTACCTTAGGGGATGCGTTAGATGACAAACAGGTGGCAACGATATCTATGCCTTACATAGGCAATATAAGTTACAAATTGGAGCGTTTACTCAGAGCCCATAATTTCAGAGTAGCCTATTCTACTAATAATAGTTTACATTGGAATTTAATTCACTTCTTGCAGAGTAAGAGCGATAAACTTTCCCAATCTGGAGTATATAAAATTACATGCGGGGATTGTCCAAAATTTTACACCGGGCAAACGGGACGAGCTGTGGGGTCAGGTATAAAGAGCATATTCCTACTAGAAGCGGTGACGGTACTAAGGGCTCTACTTATGCGGAACACCTTGTGCAAACGGCTCACGTGCCGAACCCTCCAGTTAATATCGAGTTACTTCATGCCGAGGTTAAGGGCTTAAAACTGGACGTTTTGGAATGAATGCAGATCTTTAAGCATCTGCAACATGTTAAAGACAATATCCTTAACGACCAACTCCTATTAAGAAATAGAAAATTTTTTGAAGGTTTCGCGCCTTTACTTTGTTCTTCATACTTCTAAATCTGATGATATGGGGATTATCACATGCACGCGCTGATTGGCGAGCGTGGTTGGTCAAGCTGTTCATCTTCTTTCTTTTTATCCTCATTTTCCTTTTGCGATGAAGGTGATTTTAGCCCGTTGAACACCTCACGTTTTATCCCTATCTCTTTATTACCACGACGTCTTTAGATTATGTCCCCTCAGCCCCCCCCCCCCCCCCAAGGCTAACTACTGGCTTTAGGTATAGTTTTTACAGAGTTCCTCCTGTTGTCATAGGTAGCTTGATATATAAGTTTCGTTACTAGCATAAGAAACCGAGTGCGGTTATTTTTAGGTTTCATCTCCTATTTAGCTCGACTCTTGTTCTATCCATTCCATTTTTTTTATATACGTCGATCCACAGTTGGGAATATTTGGGCTATTTTGCCCCGACCCATGTATAAACTTTCTCGTATTCGTATGTGTATGTGCATTCAAGTAACTTCCCATGTCTTGCGCACGTGCATAGGTAGCGGGTCAGGCTTGTATGTGAGCGACCATTTGTAGCTGCAGTTTATGGCGGGTCATGGCCCATCGAACAGAGGCCGGTGTGAGGTGGAGCGTACACCATTAAGTTAAGTAGTGATTTCGACTTTGTACATATGTACTGTTTGTGTTTTCCTTTTGTTCTTCGTTTATAAATCTATAGCTATGGTGTTCTTTTAATCGTTGACAAAGGTATTCTTAGGCACTTGTAGGTTTAATGTTGTTCTGGAGAAGGTGTAGTTATATACGCCGAAACCTGTACTTAACACTAGGTGCTTTTTTCGCAATCGAGGCGGTTTTTAGTTTTTTAATATAAGCCTACAGCCGTCCTTATGATCTTACTCATTGTGTAGCTATCAGTTTCAGCACTTCAGTGCGCCACCTTCAGGCCGTAGATGATGCCGAAGGGGTTATCACAATCCAAATATACACTCCATCGGGGGCCGACATAACTGGTTTACCGAGTCTGTCTGTAACCGTGGTGTCAGCACTCCAACTATCAATTGTTTTGGGAATAAAAGCGTCTGAAAAGCGATCCGAGGAGGTGTCTGTAGTATTGGAACAACACCGATTGTGCCCCAAAGTACCGTTATCCAAGATGGCGGCGATGACGTCATCCAAGATGGCGGCGAGGACGTCATCCAAGATAGTGCGATTACGTTATCCAAGAAGGCTGATTTTGGCGGGAAGTTTGAATTTTGGCGGGAAGAAGATCAATTGGGCCACCTCCCTTAACCTAACGCCCACCCCAATAAAAATGGCGCGAAGGTCAAATTCCAACATGATAATGCATCACACCTCAGTCATCTATACTAAGCAAAGAAAATGGCAGGAAAAAAGGACATATCTTTATTATTTAACCAATTTCAAGCAAGTGTGTTCTCCACTGGTTCTGGACTCCAACCGGCTTAGTTCATATCAGTGCCACCAGAGGGCGCTCTCCTGATGTCAACTGATGACGCAAGTACCGTCATTCAAAATGGCTGCACCCAGTGTGTTCACCACGAGCTTCAGAACCTAACTGGCTTAGTTCATATCAGTGCCACCAGAGGGCGTTCTCCTGACATCAGATCATGATGCAAGTACCAATATTCAAGATGACGGCACCCAGTTTGTTCATCGCGAGCTCCATAGCCCAACAGACTTAGTTCATGTAGTGCCCACCAGAGGGCGCTACCGTGAAGTTGCGTGATGACACAAGATCGTCTGCTCTCTCTCGCGCGCATGCGTTATAACTGGACATGTGCCGTGCCACCGGCCCATGGGCGCCCGACTGCTCACGTCACACACCCTCGGCCGCCACTTCGATACATGTGCTGGACATAGTCTTCTTTAAATTTGCTAACTAAAGTAACGCCCACATTGCGCATATAACCTATCAATTACCTCAGTATTTAATTACATTTCAATTTTAATCATATTCAATAATTCAATTTACAATTTCAATATTCAATGATCAAATGAGAAGTTCCACATTTTCCCACTATCAGCGTGGTGGTCATTCATGACCTAGCACCCCCACCCCCAGAATGCTGCACTCCTATTGGCTACTGCATTAGTCACGTGATTCGACTTCATTTTGGTAGGAGAAAGTGTTCACTATACTTTCAACTACTTTTCAAGGTCCAAACCGCCACCTCTTCCTAGAAACTGACGCCGAGTTTCAATTCTGACAGTAAATAATGATCACTTGGGCTTTCACAACCAACCTAAGGAAATTGTTGCTATCAAAGCTCATCACCACTAACCTAAGCATCCAGGGCGCAACCTCTTCCTAGAGGTTGCTGGTAAAAGGACTCAGCCTGCGCTAGGCTGATGGAGAGAGTAAGGAGTGTATTTTATTTATTTGAGAGCAATTTATTTAGATATGGAGTATATGTATCACAGAACACACATTCTGACATGCCCCACAGCATACAGACCTGCAAACTACTCCTCCGTAACTCATGTACAAGGTTCTACACACACACTTGCTAATTGTAAACTGTCAAAAATAACGCATTGCTCAATCTATAGACGTGTGAACCACTCATAAACAATGCAAAACATTTACGTCCAAATAGCCAAACAGCTCCTAAATTGTCAAAATAATAATCCATCTAAAACACTCTTTATTTAAACAATTAGAGCCAGTACCAACAACAAGTGTAATCGCCACTGAGTCCATAGCCCAACTGATTTAGTTCATATCGATGCCACTAGAGGACGCTGTAGTGACATCAGGTGATGACGCATGTACCGTAATCTTAGATGGTGCCACCTTATGGGTTCACCACGAGCTCCAGACCCCAACTGGCTTAGTACATTTCGTCGCCACCATAGGACGTCAGCATGACACCAACTGATGACTCAAGTACAATTATCCATGATGGCAGCAAACAGTGTGTTCTCCATGAGGCCTAGTACTCAGTACCACCAGTAGAGGACACTGTCGTCTGTTTCCTAATTTAAACCAAGGTGGTACGGGAAAATGGTGACTAAACGACTCAGCCTGCTCTGGGCTGCTGGGGAGAGTAAGGATTGACTGCACTCTATTTATTTTGAAACAACTTATTTAACGATAGAGTATGTCTATCACACTGGCACAAAAGATCCACCCTGATGTGCCTGGGGCCACGTCACACAGCCCACAGACACACAAACAACTCTTAATTTCATTACACAATAGCAAACTGCTCCTAAATAATTCTTCACACTGGTGTGTAGACGCGCTCAGTACTCGTAAACTGTCCAAATAGTGCATAGCATGGCCTACAGAGCCGCTCACAAAACAATGCAATCAACGTGCGTAACCACAGTCCACCGCCCCCCTGTCCAGTAGAGTACACAGGAGATAGCAATAAGTGACACATCAGTCAAATTTCAAACCACGCACAGGCCCCTGCTCGGCCTCCGCAAGCATGAGGTGGCAGCACCCCCATTCATACGTAACGCCTGAGAAACTCCTATCCACTAGACACCGATGGTGACGCGATCGCGCGTACGGTCGACCTGGCCATCAACTGTCAAAGCATTCACAGATGTTCATTTAGGACCGCGCGTGCCACAACCCCTGCGAAGTGAGGCAGCTGCAGCTCGGGTCCCGCGTCCTTTATCACAGTCTCCGAGCCACCATCGTTGAGCACCAGTGACACTTGCATGCCTCTATACAGTAACCGTTATATTGTCATAGCATTCCAAAGCGTGTTCATGCCAGTCTCATATTCGAGGCATCTCCAGGCGCCACTTGTCTTTACCACTGAAGGCAGAATAGCACACAGCGTGTTGACACACGAGTTCAACTGCACGTACCCACCCCAGCGTGACTGACACAACCCCATCTAAAACATTCTCAATGTTATTCTTACCTCACATGGCTTTGCGAAAAAAATAGAAATCAGCCAAGTCCAGCTCTCCGTAATTTTATAATGCGCCAGAAATAGTTAACACTCGATTTATTGTTGTCTCAGCTTGAATGCGCCAAAATTCCTACCCTAACAGAACCTGTTTACCAAAATATTGCCGAATCCAGTCTTCCTCCGGGACATAACGTGATAGCCTTACAGCTCTCAACATTGACAAATGTTCTCACCGCTCCAGTATCTCACTGCAATCAATCGAGTTGGTCCCGGCGGAGGTTCGAGTCCTCCCTGGGGCATGGGTGTGTGTGTTTGTCCTTAGGATAATTTAGGTTAAGTAGTGTGTAAGCTTAGGGACTGATGACTTTAGCAGTCAAGTACCATAAGATTTCACACACATTTGAACATTTTTGAATCAATTGAGCATTTCTTTCTGGGGATTTCTGTCGTTATTTTGCAAAGATTGCTAAATTGCAGCGACAGTTCTGTCAATCTATACGCCCCCAACCTGTTCTTTCTTTTTACAGACGCTACAATCAGTGATAATAAACTATTTTACACTGATCACCGTTTTGCACCGACAACTAAACATTGCAAAGTTGTCTACAGGTTATCAAATACATATCATGCTCACAAGAATATTGGAGAGTCAAACCAATCTCCAATCTCACTATGTCACTGAGTACTGTCTCGATCTAGTAAACATGCAATTCATATCCTCCGCCGTACCAAATCACCCCCTTTACATCAGCGAACAGAAGTCACTCTCTCAGATCTGATATGCAAAGATAAACTCGTCTCCCCCCCCCCCCCCCCGGGAACAAATGCGTTACTGTATCCGCTTTCTTGCTACAGGCTTCCACAGGCATCTCTAGACTCGTCGATTAAAGTAACAACCTTATTTTCGCCATAATATTATACAATTTTTGCCGTACTTCTCGATATCAATCACACAGCAGTAGCCTCCTAATCGCTAACGCAACGTAATGCACAAGATATAGACTGTAAATTATTTCTCCACAAACGCCAAACTTTTGCGAGGTGTAGCGTCCTGTAAACCATTTACTAACGAGATACAAATATTTCCGCTGAGTTATAGGCGATGAAAGACAGTAGATATACACAAACTTCTCAGATTTCTAGCCTTACGCTATATGTTAGAAATTACGTCCATTCAAACACATACTTGCGTAGGCTCACACCCACAAGTCAATCATATTTCACGCACTCTCATATCTCTAAACGAGTCACCTTCCACGAATCTGTCTGCTGCAAAAAAATGGTTCAAATGACTCTGAGCACTATGGGACTTAACATCTGAGGTCATCAGTCCCCTAGAACTCAGAACCTAACTAACCTAAGGACATCACACACATCCATGCCCGAGGCATGATTCGAACCTGCGACCGTAGCGGTTCCAGAGTGTGGCGCCTAGGACCGCTCGGCCACCCCGGCCCGCTGTCTGCTGCAGTAAAATTACATGTCCGAAAGAACAGTATACACTCCTGGAAATGGAAAAAAGAACACACTGACACCGGTGTGTCAGACCCACCATACTTGCTCCGGACACTGCGAGAGGGCTGTACAAGCAATGATCACATGCACGGCACAGCGGACACACCAGGAACCGCGGTGTTGGCCGTCGAATGGCGCTAGCTGCGCAGCATTAGTGCACCGCCGCCGTCAGTGTCAGCCAGTTTGCCGTGGCATACGGAGCTCCATCGCAGTCTTTAAAACTGGTAGCATGCCGCGACAGCGTGGACGTGAACCGTATGTGCAGTTGACGGACTTTGAGCGGGGGCGTATAGTGGGCATGCGGGAGGCCGGATGGACGTACCGCCGAATTGCTCAACACGTGGGGCGTGAGGTCTCCACAGTACATCGATGTTGTCGCCAGTGGTCGGCGGAAGGTGTACGTGCCCGTCGACCTGGGACCGGACCGCAGCGACGCACGGATGCACACCAAGACCGTAGGATCCTACTCAGTGCCGTAGGGGACCGCACCGCCACTTCCCAGCTAATTAGGGACACTGTTGCTCCTGGGGTATCGGCGAGGACCATTCGCAACCGTCTCCATGAAGCTGGGCTACGGTCCCGCACACCGTTAGGCCGTCTTCCGCTCACGCCCCAACATCGTGCAGCCCGCCTTCAGTGGTGTCGCGACAGGCGTGAATGGAGGGACGAATGGAGACGTATCGTCTTCAGCGATGAGAGTCGCTTCTGCCTTGGTGCCAATGATGGTCGTATGCGTGTTTGGCACCGTGCAGGTGAGCGCCACAATCAGGACTGCATACGACCGAGGCACATAGGGCCAACACCCGGCATCATGGTGTGGGGAGCGATCTCCTACACTGGCCGTACACCTCTGGTGATCGTCGAGGGGACACTGAATAGTGCACGGTACATCCAAACCGTCATCGAACCCATCGTTCTACCATTCCTAGACCGGCAAGGGAACTTACTGTTCCAACAGGACAATGCACGTCCGCATGTATCCCGTGCCACCCAACGTGCTGTAGAAGGTGTAAGTCAACTACCCTGGCCAGCAAGATCTCCGCCTCTTTCTCCCATTGAGATTGTTTGGGACTGGATGAAGCGTCGTCTCACGCGGTCTGCACGTCCAGCACGAACGCTGGTCCAACTGAGGCGCCAGGTGGAAATGGCATGGCAAGCCGTTCCACAGGACTACATCCAGCATCTCTACGATCGTCTCCATGGGAGAATAGCAGCCTGCATTGCTGCGAAAGGTGGATATACACTGTACTAGTGCCGACATTGTGCATGCTCTGTTGCCTGTGTCTATGAGCCTGTGGTTCTGTCAGTGTGAGCATGTGATGTATCTGACCCCAGGAATGTGTCAATAAAGTTTCCCCTTCCTGGGACAATGAATTCACGGTGTTCTTATTTCAATTTCCAGGAGTGTATATAAGTATATAGTTCTGGCAACATCGGCCATGACCTTCTTCTTCTGTACAGATGTACTCATATTCCCCGAACTCTTACAGGACTTGGTAAGAGTGTCTTCCACGAGTAAGGAGTGTGTTGGGGTGGGACACTACCTATGTAGTGTATGGACATATAAGGTGAGAATGTGGGTCTCGTCGGAGGAGTGCGTGAGATAGTCCCTACAGTCGCGCTATCCTTTGTGCCGTTGGTGGCTCGGATGGATCGAGCGTCTGCCCTATAAGCAGGAGATCCTGGGTTCGAGTCCTGATCGGGGTACACAGTTTCACCTGTCCCCGTTGATATATATCAACGCCCGTTGGCAGCTGTAGGTATTAATATAATAATATAATTCTAATTTCACTCTTTAATGTTGTTATTACACCAACACACAATTTTTGTGAGATGACAAGAATTTATATACATGTGTAGGCACTGTTGGGAGCGGGATCTTTATGGTGGCTCTCCTTCAAATAGTATCTTCTGGAGTTGAGAATAACCAGGTAAGTTGGTTATTTAATAATAAATCTTGCAATGGGCATGTGGGATTTGGAATCCATGTGCAACGTTCAGGGAGAGGAACATCTCGAAGCACTTACCAGGGTCAGAATACTGGTACCAAGAATTTCTCGCATCAGTGTGCCGAAAATGGCGAAAAAACTGCCTACCTGGATCGACGTGTTAGCCACCTCTGGTCACAGCCGGTACAGGGTCACATGAGAGTAGTAGGGTGCCTGGCCAAGTGTCGTAAACGCTCATTGTGTAAAGGGTCGAAGTCCACCATGGACTGGATGCTACTGAGGGAGCCGTTAGATTGGTGTCGTTTCTGTGCCTGTCGAGTTTTTTGGAATGCCTCACATTTTCAGAAGAAATTTAGAATGGAATGTAACATTTATGGCGATTCTGAAGTGGTCTGTGTTAGGACACAAAAGCACTTCCCTTATTTTAGACGAGGGCCCTGGTCGGACATGTTGTGATGCTTAGCACATCTAGATATGATCTCTGTGAAAAATGTGTTCTTCGCTTTAGGCCTAAGTGGAAACTCAAAACATGCTGCATAAAGTGCCAGCATAACGTCTTCTCCTCCCTGTGAGGGAAGTTATGAGTTAGGGATTATGTGTTTCTCCAGCGAGGGAAAGAAATATTAGTGACGTTGGTTAGGATTGTCCAAGGGATAAAGTAAACGAGTTAGAAGGGAGACATCGAGCTTGTGGTGTCTTGTGATTGGCATGAAACCCTTGTGAGGGCGATTGTTTGGGTGTCTTTTGCTAATTTACCTAGGTTTGTTGGAAGGAGAGGAGAGGAGAAGCAGGGTCTTCTGATTCAGTCTCTGGTCTGGAGAAGAGATTCTGGTCTTGACTCTTGTTATGAGTGGGTTGCTCTTGGGACACACAACCTGAGTGTGACTTCACAATGGCGTTTGTCTTGACTCGGTAGCCTTTGGCGAAGTCTTAGCTGTACCTTCAGTTTAGACAGTCATCTCAAACAGCTCGCTGTGCTGAAGGTAATGTTATTCACATGAGGTCTGCCACATTGACATTTGATCTCTTTCTGTACACTGCCATATAAGTGACCCAAACTGGTCCATGGTATGATCGGCAAACAGGAATCTGCCGACATATGTGGGCTACATCAGGGAGTAGCTTCAATTTGTCTAATAGCCTGCATCTTTACATGTTTCGAGCCATTGATAACGAATTACAGGTGCTACACCTCGCCTCACTGCAGGCGCTAGCACAACTACCGTCACCTGAGACAGTGCCATGCATCGAGAAAGGGGTATAGCATTGCTGCTCCAGCTGGTTAGGGGAAACAGAATCACAGTCTCAACACTCGTTCTCTGGTGCAACAATGTAGTATAGCTTACGCGTAGAATAAATCCATCAAAATCTATTCAGTGTTAGACGATTTCAGATTGTGTTATCCAAGTTTTTGAACCAGGCTAAGTAGATTAATCAGACAACCCTTAACCTTTGCCAACCAGTGGCTACCCACCCAGTGGAGTGCTAAATATTTGTTGTGACTATTTGTGTTGTCAACTGTTCATGATTTATTTCTCACCTTGTTTAACATGTGTTATTTGTCCTATTTTGTGATCAATAAATTTTGTGCAATAAAAGTTTAATCTCATGTTGATGTATTAACCATCCACCAATAATTGAATACAATAATGACAACGCTACCATTGCATTACTTTATTTCAGCTTTCAAGTTTTATTTAAATTCTGATAAAAGTGATAACCTCCAATGCACGCTAGCAACAAAAACCAATTTCAGAGATGCATGGCCAGGTAGACAAGTGTAAGGCTTACAAGTTAAATTGACTGCTGTCAAGGCGTAAATTTAATCACCTGTAGCTTTGCAAATCAGTCCACATGATCAGTGTATTCTTGCAACCACCCTTTCCCTGGGGCGTTGCTTTCCACACATCTCGCGGTCGAAAACGGCGATGAGCGACTGGAAGTCGCTTTTGGCCACTTTTGACACTCCCTCTGACGTTTCAGCCCTTCTCTAAGGGTACTGTGGCGCTGCACCGCTATTAAACGTGATCTCATCTCTTTGGAGAGCAGCGCGACCGCGACGTTTTGCTCTCATCTAAAGGGTGGGACCACCAGGGACCATTCAACACTATTCAACGAAATTTGAAAGAGATCAGAAGCGTAAAATCTGATTATGTTTTTTCATCTCTCCTATTTCCTGTCGTCCTGTATGATTAGCATGGGGGAGGGGAGGGGGGGGGGAGGAGGGAGTGCGACATTGACACGTGCGTGGATAACACGGCAAACAGTCCTAAAACCCTCGGCACCAGCCGTCTGCCTGCCTTTGTTGAGCGCCTTAAAAATGTAAATGCAGGGCCAGTAGTCCCAGGCGCCTGCAGGCATGTTAAGCTGCTGCATTTTCGCCACTACACTGCTGCTCTCCCGCCAGGAAGTAGGCCATCCAGAATCGAACTGTCGAAGTGGTTCCTCACATGCCTAGGCCTCCATCAAGGTTCTGTCGGTAAAGGTGAATTTTTAAAATTCTTGGTAAAGGCCGGCGGATGCCAACGAGAGTTTTGCTGAAAGGGAAGAGGAGGGGGTCTTAGAGGAATACTTTTGCCGTTTTATTCAGGCATGTGTCAGTGTCGAATCCCCTCAAGACCTCGCAGATCACGCCACAGGAAGACACAAAATAGGAGCGCAGAAAAAGCGTAAGCACCCTTAGCTGCATCACATCATATTCAAATTTCGTCGAACGGTTTTGAACGGTGCATAGCGGTTCCCACATGCATAAGAGAGCAGAAGTTGCGGTCCCGCTGCTTTCAGAAAGGGTGCGATGGCTTTCGATGATGGAGCAGCCCGACAGTGTCCTTAGAGAAGGATTGGAACGTTCGAGGGCGTCAGCAGTGTCAAAGGTATTGTGAGCGACATGTGGGTGCTATTCTGTCATTCTGCGCAACGGATTAATCTGAGATGTACCCTTTAGCCTGTAGCTCCTGCAAGGTGCAATTTCCACTTCCACACTACTACAGAAGTCAGACGCTCCTAACGTTCTAAAGAGAAATGCTTGAAAAACTTTCAGCAATAAATATCTTCTGGAGTCGTCTGCTGTAAGGAAATGACACAAAAATTCACAAAATTTCTTACGTAACTAGTGGGATACTTGGTTACTGGAGTAGTGGTAGTTAGTGTAAGAAATACATGAAACTAACGAAAATTATTATTTATTTTGCAAAAATTCTGATAAATCACAATGGCACTTTTAGTTATGAACGGAACAAATTATTTCTGGGCTCTTTTCGGAATGTGAAGTTACCTCTTAAGGATAGGATTCGCTAATGAAATTTCTATACAAAGTTTAAGATTATTATTGACTTGGCAGAATGGCTGAGAGCTGCGCGTACTCAACTTGGATAATTATCCGTTAGAATGTTGCTAGGTACGGTCGGTGCTGTCGCGTATAAAAATGCAGTGAAGTGTACTGTTGTGGAGGAAATATTGGGCTCGCAAGAGCTGTAGCGCACAAGACTGTAAGCTGCGATGACTACTGTCTGCGCCGCTCGCTGCCGACAAAGAAGATAACTCTCGTTCTATCTGGATTGACCTTCACCAATCAAACTCTCCCTATGCCTTGATGAAGTCAAGGACTCCTTTTCGCCCCTAGTCTCATTATTGGCGTGGTACACCGGTCAGATAACCAGTCCACCGCGATGCCACTCAAAAATTCGCTCTCAAGCGTTTAACTAAGAGAGACTTGTTCCTCACTCTTTGAGTACACGTTCGAGCGCACACATTCTTATTACGTGTTCTCGCTCCAA
Organism: Schistocerca gregaria; assembly: GCF_023897955.1. Taxonomy (NCBI): domain Eukaryota; kingdom Metazoa; phylum Arthropoda; class Insecta; order Orthoptera; family Acrididae; genus Schistocerca; species Schistocerca gregaria. The sequence continues at coordinate 618,122,631 of NC_064920.1, forward strand.
GAGCGACAACAGAACGGCCCCTCTCCACGCCAGACGTGAAGGGGTATATCTTTTGGTCTCTACCATTACTCCTTCAGCTCAAGGCATCAAGAATATCGTCTGCCAATCAGCATTGCTCTTGTAAAACGGGAGAATGACGTTTCGTTTAAGGCGACCAATCCGGAAATCTGTAGCATCGGCGTTTGCCGTTTGCTGTCTCCATGTGAAAACCTCTGAAACTGCGTGCTATATTGTAGAAAATGCGTAGGCTGAGCGCTCCCACACAATGTAGCGTAATTTGCTTTTAAGCTGAACACGGGGTCATTCTCCCTTTCACTCGGGCAAACGCTGTCTGCTCTACGGGCCGTCGCCGGCCGACGTAGATAGGTTGATTCGTCCTCTGAAGAGACTGGCCTCCTGGCATGCTGTTTGCCTCTCGCTTCTGTGACCGTCGTGTCTTGAATGTGTGTGTGTACACCAGCCTCGAGTATTTCAATCTCGGTGCGCACTTGCGATTTACTCGTTATTTGCATATCGTTTACATGAATTCATACAACATTGACTTTATCTTATCGAGTTTGGGTTCGAATGAAGCATCTTGATGTGCGGAATATGATTGTGAGGGCGGAATATATAAGCAATGAAGGTCAGGAGACCACGGCGTCTTACAATATCAAGAACATGTTCCTGTAGCTCATCGCATTCCGTTCAGTCGTTTTCGGCCTCTAAATGTGTGAGAAATAACGCCCCAGAAGAAGGGGTCGTTTCATTGCCGCCCTTTATGCCACCCCTGAACCATTTCGTGTCGATGCGTCTGGAATGTTTTCCTCTGTCAATCATTAAAAAAAACTGGATGATATCAACTCTGCGCATCGCGGTTCTGATCTCCATCTCTGAGGCAACAAAAAGAAAAGGGTGACATTTGAGTAAGAGGGACTACGACAATATTCAGCTCGTGTGACACGTTGGGCAGAATTGTGATGAAGTTTAGTGTCTAAGTGACCTCACTATCCCACCTTAAACGTCGCATATGTCGACACCTTTCTGTCTGAATCGTTGTCGAGCCCGAGGGTGACGTCACTGGAAGCCACGCTTTTGCACCTTCATAGACGAAGATTGTAAGCAACTTATAACTTATGCGTCGCAGCGGGTGAGGGTTACGGAGTTCCTAGAAAGTGAACCTTTCATTCTCTGCGCAGGGTGTTTTGTAACAAACGGAATACAGATCTATAGGAAGTTTGCCGTAATGACTGATTTATTAATGAAATTACTATGGCGAAAATGACTATTTCTGAATAATTTTGCATGACATATAATATTTAATGATATTCTGTAGCACAGTTTCTCGAACTGTGCTCTGAAGCACTTGTTGCTCCTCAAAACAATTCCATGTACTCCACGAAAAAGTGAGAATTCTTTTATTAAGATTACTATTTTTTGATTTTTAAGAAATAGATGGGGCAAAAAGAGCTCAATATAGCGAATATTTTCACCCTTGAGCTACGGGTGGAAAAGACTCGGATAGGTTAGAGAAGAGAAAAATATTTAGCACGTTCTGTGCGAAACAGAAACGGTACAGGGACTAGTTGGCGATCCGTTTAACATTTTCGCCCATCGGCTCCTGGAAATAAAATATCGAAAGATACACAGTACATACAGACAATACGTCCCGCTGTCACACTGACACAGAGGTCACACTCAATGTATCGCTTGTGTGTGTGTGTGTGTGTGTGTGTGTGTGTGTGTGTGTGTGTGTTTGTCAGCAAACACACAGGCGAGAGATTGAGATACACTATGGAAGCGACAAAAAAGTGGAGAGATTCCCGACTTTCAACTTTTTCTCCGGCCTCCTGATTATTTCATTATTTCACCTGATTTTGACTAATTATCGTTTAGCCTAAGATATTTGTTTGGAAACCCGCCACTCCAATTTATTTGTCAGTGATCTAAATTCGTTTGCCATTAGTCGATTTTTATCGATATACATATCGAAGTATATAGAAATCAGGCAGTTGCGCACGGCCTGTATATCACTAGTTATTTGCCCTCTTTCATTATTTGTATTTGAGTTTTTACAGGCATTATATAGCTTTTGACGTCACAGAGAGAGACTCGAATCAGTTCCTTGGATTCATGCAAAAGTGAGCGGCGGGTTTTTGATCATTCATGTCTCCTGATTCTCAGAACTGAATCTACTGCTTTTTTTTTTTTTTTTTTTTTTTTTTTTGAGGTTGTCAGGTACGCTTGTAATTTATAGGATCTTACGTCTTTATATATTATTATCATGGGATTATACTGAAATGTTTCAACAGAGCGCTGGCGGAAAACTGCGTCCCTAAAAAACGTCAAAACTTGTGCCAAGTCATTTGAAATAGACATGCAAGCAGCAACGCCAAAGAGGTATGCATTATTCAGTTATTGGTTTTGTTCATGTTAATTTTTCATGGAAGTGGAGGAGTACACGGAGATGTTACTACGACTAACAGGATTATTTTTCGGAGGAATCAGTGACAGCCGATGCAACACGACTTCCTGAAATCTTCAACGAGTTACGTAGCTCTACTTACGACGCGGTCACTTCCACAGTTACTAGAACTTTAAAAAGAAGGTATCACGATTCTTACAAGAATTTTTAAAACGAAATATACTGAACTTAGCCAAGACTAGAAAAGCATCTCATACCATTCAAAAACAAGTCAACGGAAAGGAATTGATGGCATCTTACTTTGTAAGTTATAGAGTTGCTTAAGTCGCTGAAAGGTTATCAAGACTTGTGCAAAAGACATTGTTGAACGCATGTGGGACGAAAAGGCCGCGAAAGTGATAGAAGCAGTTTCTCTGTCAAATAATACAGTTTCACGACGAATCGGGGACTTATCTGAGGATGTGAAAGCTACTTTAGTAAAACATACTGTATTTTCATTTAATATGAATGAATCAACCGATCTAACTGGTTTGGAAATATTAATGGCGTTTGTACGCTACTCATTTGGGGACTCTTTACAAGAGGATCTACGTCTGTGCACACAACTGAAGAGTACCAAACTGTCACTGAATTTGTTTTAATTGTTGGGCGTGTTTTTCACAGAGGACAGCATCCCATTGGATAACTATGCCCATGTGTGCACAGATGGAGCAAAAACAATGACCGGTAAGAAGTCTGCTGCAATCGCAAAAATTAAAGGAAAATGCCAACGGGTGCAGCTGCAGTCACTGCGTACTTCACCGTTTAGTTAGAATAATAAATTTCATAAAATCACTACCTAAAAATAGCAAGTTCTCTAAAAGCTCGTGTAATGACATCCGTGTCTGTATACATCTTCACTTCTTAAAACAGAAGTAAAGTGACTCTCCTGTGGTAAGCGTTTAATGAGTCTCTTTCAGTTGAGGAATTAAGTGAGAATTTTCTTGACTGAAACTGACTTAGGGTGATAAGTTGGGTGACAATCATTGGCTAATGAAACTGGTATATTTAGTCGAATTTTTTAAGAACGTTATGATTTATATCAGTAAATCCAAGGAAAAGCAGTAACTTGATGCTAATGATAATGTGGAAGGATTGAGATAGAAGCTAAAGTTTTGGGCAGAGTCACTCAAAAATTGAAGCTTGATTAGTTTTCCAATGAAAAAGTATGTAGAAAAGAACTCGAATCAGACATTTCTACAGATATCCTAAATAAGTTTGAATTTCACGTGTTAAGTTTGCTTGATTCTTTGAACTCTTATTTTCCAAATAGACTGCAGAGAAACATTAAAGAAAGCGTTTGGGCTGTAACAGTTGGGGTTGTAAATCCACATTTTGTATCCAAAAAGGCAGCCTCTCTGTCGTCACAACAATATGACTGCTTGCTTGATTTGACATCAGATTCTGAGATAACCGCAAAGTCTGAAACTAAACAATAAATCTCGGCTGTCCAAAGTTCGTCAGATATATTCTCATTTTGCAAATTAAAACAGTCTCCACCTTCTCACAGATATCGATGTTTTTTGTTTTTTGTTTTGTTTTTGGTGTTTATTTTCGAGACCATGTAAAACCTTCTGACAACGTCTTTAAATATCTATTTATTTACGTGTGTGAAAAATTGTGGATATGCAATATTTGTTCTGTTGAATTACTTCTCAAGTGTTGTTTTGTCACTTTTTTTCTTGAATGTCTGTGTAATGTGAAACTGGTAGTTGAAATAAAAATTTAAAGTGATTAAAATTAATGTCTTGTATTCTTAAATCGTGATTCTATCTCGCTTCGACAATAATATTATATTTACCAAGTAGAGTATGTACCCGCGATATAGGGCTGTAAGGTGTCAGGCAAATCCAACACCTTCCATGAAAACCCTGACATGATAAGCAAATCCAGTAGTATGTCACATAGCTCCGAATAAATCGTGACATTAAATTAACCAAATTACTACGAGTAACGAGTAAGCAAATGGAATACCACAGACTAACACAAGAATGCCTAAATGCATGTTATACCTCCCCACCGTGAGACAGACGCAGTTCCAAGGGGAGAAACGAGAACAGAAGCCGAGAGCAGAACCGTGTTAAGCTAGAAGGCCCTACGATAAGGGACGGACTGGACTCCCACGTCGCCAGCTAATCATTAGGACGACACCACCCGCAAGTTTTAGCGTGAGACTTTTTGGCGTCTTTGTTACGTCAAGGGCCACCCCCCAGCCCATGTTAAAAGCTAGAGCCCTCCAGAAAAACAGTATAGATCTTACGATAACACAAAAAGGGCCACACCACCCGCAAGTTTTAGCGTGAGTCTTTTTCGCATCTCTGTTACGTTAGGACCACCCCCAGCCCATGTTGAAAGATAGAGCCCTCCAGAAGAACAGCATAGGTCTTACGATAACGCTAAAAGGACCACACCAGCTGCAAGTTTTAGCGTGAGACTTTTTCTCGTCTCTGTTACGTTGCAAACTTTAAAAACATTGCCCCACCACGAAAAGTATAACGTTTCTCATTGGATAGACAGAATTTTTGTAGGCAGAGCTTAAGGTTAACATTGAGACCCTGATTGGTCACATGAAAACACATCCAGATAGTTTTTTGTAAACCAACTTCGGAAAATGGTAGTAAGGAGAAGTGAGGACAGAGTTGCTTCCGAGATGGCGAGCTGAGCGGAGCTGTGCTGCCGGCCGCTGCCCTGACGCTGCCTAAACACCGACAAAGTAATGAACGCACGCGATGCCGCATTTTTGAGCGCAAAAGGCTTCACTCAGAACTGCAGAAGTCTCATCTGTTACACCCCTTTTTGCGTAATTCTAGTGTCGATCGTCAATTAAAGCTCATGGTGTTCACATTTGCCACTTGATGTAAAAATCTGAAACTCGATCATTTTTTTGTTATATAGTTATTGAGAAGCCACATCAGCCACTATAATTTACGACAAGTTAGATAAGTAATTAAAGATAATTGAGGGTCACTGTAGATCATTTTGATAGTTTGCTCTTTTGTGAAACTTAATTTAAACCTAGATTATAAATGTGATGTGGCATAGGTCATCCTTCGATCCATTGTAGAACCTGGAAACCCATTCAGGGAATATTCGTTCACATTTTTGTTGAACGCAGTTGGTTTTTACCATCATGTATTAAAACACTTCCTTTTATCAATAGTGCAATTTATAAACAATGTTTTGTGAGTAGAATAAAATTTCCAATAGTAAAATAACTGCTTTTTCGACGTTATTTTACCAGCTAACTAAAAATAGAAAAGCCTTGAACCACTTCCACTAAATTTAGTTAGTATTAAGATTCTTTTACAGGGAGTGCAGTGGAGCTGACGCTGAAATCATTAACTATTTGGTTATATCATCGCTAGTCTCACTGAACTCTTCTGAATTCTACATGTCATGTGTGGTCTGGCGTCTCCTTACCAGCTACAGGTCCCAGGTTCAAACTAGTCAATTCCCTAAAAGACACGCTCAGAGCGTCGTTGCGCGAAAGTGGTAGGGAGACACGATACAGAACAATCAGACACCACCATGAATGTTTAGAGGGCTACGCCATGAATTGCACATGTCAAAGTGCTCCGTTACTCAAAAAGTTTGAGGACCCTGTTCTGTAGGATGAAACTGGAAAACAAAGCACAGAGGAAGGTTTTGAATCTGTACCGCTCGTATGGAAGCCGCAAACCTTAACCACTTCGCTACGCTCGCTTAGTCGAAACACGACGAACATTACGGTTATATGTGATACTCATGAATTGTAAACATCAATTTTCTCGGAAACTGAAAGCCGTTGCCTGAACGGCCGCTAGCCAGAGGCTCATCACAAGTCCCACTACGACACACTTAAGACACCAAAATCCGTGATTCAGTAGAGGCAGCACACTTATACTTCGACAAGGTGGCAGCCGTATGTGCTTATTGTCATTGCAGAATAAATTATTAGAGACGAGCATTTATTTTAAGCTAGTTCTCAAATAAGTTTCATTATTATCCTGTTCATTTCATTGAATGTGCAATGAAGTTTATTTTATGTTAACATACCTCACTTCCTATTTATTATATACACTACTGGCCATTAAAATTGCTACACCACGAACATGAGGTGCTACAGATGCGAAATTTAACCGACAGGATGAAGATGCTGTGATATGCAAATGATTAGCTTTTCAGAGCATTCACACTAGGTTGGCACCGGTGGCGACACCTACAACATGCTGACATGAGTAAAGTTTCCAACCGATTTCCCATACACAAACAGCAGTTGACCGGTGCTGTCTAGTGAAACGTTGTTGTGTAACGAGGCGAAATGCGTACCATATCGTTTCCGACTTTGATAAAGGTCGGATTGAAGCCTATCGCGATTGCGGTTTATCGTATCGCGACAATGCTGCTCGCGTTGGTCGAGATCCAATGACTGTTAGCAGAATATGGAATCGGTGGGTTCAGGAAGGTAATACGGAATGCCGTGCTGGATCCCAACGGCCTCGTATCACTAGCAGTCGAGATGACAATCATCTTATAAGTATGGTTGTAACGGATCGTGCAGCCACGTCTCAATCCCTGAGTCAACAGATGGGGACGTTTGCAAGACAACAACCATCTGCACGAACAGTTCGACGACGTTTGCAGCAACCTGGACTATCAGCTCGGAGACCACGGCTGCGGTTACCCTTGACGCTGCATCACAGACAGGAGCGCCTGCGATAGTGTACTCAACGACGAACCTCTGTCCACGAAAGGCAAAACGTCATTTTTTCGGATGAATCCAGGTTCTGTTTACAGCATCATTATGGTCGCATCCGTGTTTGGCGACATCACGGTGACCGCTCATTGGAAGCGTGTATTCGTCATCGCCATCCTGGCGTATCACCCGGCGTGATGGTATGGGGTGCCATTGGTTACACGTCTCGGACACCTCTTTTTCGCAATGACGGCGTTTTGAACAGTGGACGTTACATTTCAGATGTGTTACGACCCGTGGCTCTACCCTTCATTCGATCCCTGCGAAACCCTACATTTCAGCAGGATAACGCACGACCGCATGTTGCAGGTCCTGTATGGGCCTTTCTGGATACAGAAAATGTTCGACTGCTGCCCAGGCCAGCACATTCCTCAGATCCCTCACCAATTGAAAACGTCTGCTCAATGGTGGCCGAGCAACTGGCTCGTCACAATACACCAGTCACTACTCTTGATGAACTGTGGCATCTATACCTGTACACGCCATCCAAGCTCTGTTTGAGTCAATGCCCAGGCGTATCAAGGCCGTTATTACGGCCAGAGATGGTTGTTCAGGGTACGGATTCCTCAGGATCTATGCACCCAAATTGCGTGAAAATGTAATCACATGTCAGTTCTAGTATAATATATTTGTCCAATGAATACCCGCTTATCATCTGCATTTCTTGTTTGCGTAGCGATTTTAATGGCCAGTAGGGTACTTTTCTATGTATGTGAGTTCAAATTTCACATTTATGAAAGCAAGTGGTTGCCACTGAACATTTTTTGTGCGTTTTCGGAAAACGTACATTCTTATACACACAATACTGGAAGAGTCGGGGTTTTAAGTTTTTTAGGAGTGGTTCTGTGTAATACTCTATTGAATTATTCGTATTGTTCATGACTGATAAAGACTTCTGCTCTGATGAGAAGAAAATATTAACGAATGCTTGGAAAACTGTGTGAACACGGCAGCTGTACCGTATCGTACCGTGGGCTACGCGCGCAGAAGGCCAGCGCGGTAACTGGAAGGAGAGCCTCCCCGTGACGTCTGGAGCGGTCTTGCGCCCCCTGATTCGATCGCTCTCATCGGGTATTCAGGTAAACGAGCGCGGCTGGGGGCGGGTCAGGCGCCGCCATACGTCGGCCCCGCCGCGGCGCGCACAGTGGATCTGCTGCGCGGGGCGCATTCCTCAGCAGCGGCGGACGGCGCTGCTGGAAATACAGCCCAAGTACCATCAAGAAGACAAACCGCGCACACTCTGAAATGCAAATAAACTGCTGAAGCGCAGCCGGCCCCAAACTCCGAGGCGACACATAGTTGCGGCGGACAGCCAGATTGTCTCTGCGGCCGGTTCTCCAGCGCTAGACTTGGCCCGCACTCAGGCAGCGCGTTCCAGGGCGCCGCCAGCGGAACGCTATTATACGGCGCCACCGCCGGCACTTACGTCTTTTCCAGTTCACCATTTCCCTGAGTCAGCTATTCACTACAGTTCTGTTACTAGTTTGCAAATTGGGTCGACGGTGTCTTCCCTCAGAGATAGAGCCGAGTTTAAATACTTCAACCTACTATTTTATGTCCTGGACTCGAAAAATAAAACAAAAAAATAAAACCTAACGTCGTCAAATCTTACACCATGGTCCCAGTATCGGATATTGCAGCACAGTATTCTGTGCTCAAATGCCGACAGACGAAAGTCATTTATGAGTAGATATTTATCGGAACACTATCCTTAAAATTCACGCTCGTAGGATGCTTTGTGTTTTCCAACACAAATATAATTAAGTATCATATCATGAAAACCTATTTATTTGTGAATAGTTTATCAGATTCGTATGGAATACAAACAGATGCATTATCTTCGAAACACATTTTTAATAATCTGTATTTAAAAGAATTGCTGTATTTCAATAATCAATAAACCACTGAAAACCTTGCAATGCAGGGCAGATACACTGAATCGCCAAAGAAACTGGTGTAGGCTTGCGTATTCAAATAAAAGATATGTAAACAGGCAGAATGAGAAAGGACAAGTTACCAGTTACTCTCTCACCTATTTTTCGCATACAGGAAGTTATTAAGTATTTTATTACAACCTGACGCACCTTGACCGAGACTCTAGAAAGTTAACAGCCATAGCAGACATTGATGGAGGCTGGTAGGGTGCTAAAAGCATGAGGTATTTTTATGATTTTTGGCACGTAGAATCGGCTTGTTGGGAGTTGAAGGCAATTGGCGGTGAGCCCATCCCTTAGTAAATCTTGCCAGACAGCCCCACAGCTGTACAGAGCAGACAGGGCAGGCCCTCCACAAGACAGGGCTGGAGCAGAACAATGCTACGATACCTGCCACAGTGCCAGCAGAAGCAGAAGGCTTGGCAGGGGCGACAGTCTAAAGGTACGTGCCTACACAGTGGAGTTGTAAATCGGGCATTATGTGCATGTAATAAAAACTCACATGTTTTCGTGTTCGCCAACAGTTCAAGTATGCCAGTCATTGGCTTCCCTCGGACACCCCTGTTGTATAAGAAAATTCCAGGATCCGAGAAACGTTTAGGGATAGAATCTTTATTACACTTCATAGCCGGGTGGAGTGACCGAGCGGTTCTAGGGGCCTCAGTCCGGAACCGCGCGACCGATACGGTCGTAGGTTCGAATCCTGCCTCGGGCATGGATGTGTGTGATGTCCTTAGGTTAGTTAGCTTTAAGTAGTTGTAAGTTCTAGGGGACTAATGACCTAATATGGCTCAAAATGGTTCAAATGGCTCTGAGCACTATGGGACTTAACATCTTAGGTCATCAGTCCCCTAGAACTTAGAACTACTTAAACCTAACTAACCTAAGGACATCACACAACACCCAGCCATCCCGAGGCAGAGAAAATCCCCGACCCCGCCGGGAATCGAACCCGGGAACCCGGGCGTGGGAAGCGAGAACGCCACCTCACGACCACGAGATGCGGGCTGACCTCAGATGTTAAGTCCCATAGTGCTCAGAGCCATTTGAACCATTTGAACACGTCATTGCTATTCCTAACAAGCTCCAAGACACAGGCGACTTAGATAAAGATCTTTGAGATTGTATTGTTCGCTTGTTGCCGTGGGAAGCGCTACGACTTTGGAGAAAATCATCTCTTCCCCCTGTGCTCCCTCTGTGAAAACTTAAAAAAGCCAGTTATTGGCAGTTTCTTTTTTTTAAAAAGACAAAGGTTTCTTAACTCTTGCCCTCGTTCGACATGAGTTTGTGCTGTTGTGTGGGAGGGGAGAAAAAAATGGTTCAAATGGCTCTGAGCACTATGGGACTTAACATCTATGGTCATCAGTCCCCTAGAACTTAGAGCTCCTTAAACTTAACTAACCTAAGTACATCACACAACACCCAGTCATTGCGAGGCAGAGAAAATCCATGATCCCGCCGGGGATCGAACCCGGGAACCCGGGCGCGGGAAGCGAGAACGCTACCGCACGACCACGAGCTGCGGACGGGAAGGGAGATTTAGCGCCTCCAGAGCCTTGTGATTGGCTCAGGATGGGGTGAAGGCGGTGCTGTTCCTGCACTTTGCGGGAAACCGGAATTTTTTTCTGGAGAGGTGCGAGGCACTGTGGGTGCGGGACTTTGGTCTGGTAAGTGACTTCTGGTCGAAGCTCTGGCACATGTGGTTGGTACTTGGGACCTGTTCCGAGACTGACTTCACTTGCGAGTAGTTTACACTTGGTAGCCTGTTGTGAAGTTCTTACTGCACCGACAGTGTGACTTCAAACGTCTCGGACTACTCGTGTACCGAGGGCACATTTATTCGTTTATGGGTTACCAGTCTTGACGTTTGGTATGCTTGTGCACTCTGTTGTATAAGTGAGCCAGATTGGTCCTTGGTACACTCAGTGAACGAGTGTCACACACTAAGCCGCGTGGGATTAGCCGAGTGGTCTAAGATGCTGCAGTCATGGACTGTGCGGCTGGTCGCGGCGGAGGTTCGAGTCCTCCTCGGTCTTGGGTGTGTGTGTTTGTCCTTAGGATAATTTAGGTTAAGTAGTGTGCAAGCTTAGGGACTGATGACCTCAGTAGTTAAGTCCCATAAGATTTCACACACATTTGAACAATTTTTTGTCACACACTGAAATCTACTGTGATTTCAGGGCTCTGGTAGAGAGTAAATTGCGATCCGTCTTCCTGATCGCTAGACCGTGAGATTTTTGCACTTCTTTCGTGGCCACGATCGATTCACAGGAACGGCCTCGATGTCTCACCTCCTCCGCCACACACATCTCGCCAACTGCAAGTCACGTCGCCGTACGAAGTACACAGGGTAACATACTGCCGCTCCGGCATTGTCAGGGCGCACCGATCTCAATCGCCACTTGCTCTCAGCTGCACCTATGTAGAGAAACTTCAGTAAATTTGATCAATCAAAGTCTGCTAAGGGGCACATCAATTCAGCTTGCGTTATGCACATTTTCAGTGCCAGAGTACATGACTCACTGATCAGCTAGTTAAACTGTCTTCACCAACTAGGATCCACCCAGTGGTGTAATACATCAACTGTTAGTTGTTTAGGGTACTCAATTTATAACTTGTTTAGTATAATTTACGTCTTTTTTGGGAAAATAAATAGTTTAGTTCACTAAATTTAGCCAACATTCTCAATCAATTAGATAGTCCAAATCAGTTACCTTTCAAGGATATGGCACTGCGGTCGGCAACGCCTATATAAGACAACAAGTGTCTGGCGCAGTTGTTAGCTCGGTTACTACTGCCACAATGGCATGTTATCAACATATAAGTGAGTTTGAACGTGGTGTTATAGTCGGCGCCCGAGCAATGGGACAAAGCATCTCCGAGGTAGCGATGAAGAGGGGGCTTTCCCTTACGATCATTTCAAGAGTGTACCGTGAATATCAGGAATCACGTAAGACATCAAATCTCCGACACAGCTGCGGCCGGGAAAAGATCCTGCAAGAACGGGACCAACGACGACTGAAGAGAATTGTTCAACGTGACAGAAGTGCAACCCTTCCGCAAAATGCTGCAGATTTAAATGCTAGGCCATCAACAAGAGACATCGTGAGAACCATCATCGATATAGGCTTTCGGAGCCCAAGGTCCACTCGTGTGCCCTTGATGACTGCAAGCCACAAAGCCCTAGCCTCAACTGGGCCCGTCAACATCAACATTGGACTGTTGAGGATTAGAAACATGATGCCTGATCGGACGAGTCTCGTTTCAAATTGTATCGAGCGGATGGACGTGTACGTGTATGGAGACAACCTCATGAATCCGTGGACCCTGCATGTCAGCAGGGGACTGTTCAAGCTCTTTAATAATGTGGGGCATGTGCAGTTGGAGTGATATGGGTCCCCTGATACGTCTAGACACAGCTCTGACAGGTGACACGTTCGTGAGCATCCTGTTTGATCACCCGCATCTATTCATATCCGTTGTGCATTCTGACGGACTTCGCCAATTCCAACAGGAAAATGCGACCACACGCACGTACATAATTGTTACAGAGTGGCTCTAGGAACACTCTTCCAAGTTTAAACATTTTCGCTGGCCACCAAACTCCCAAGACATAACAATTATTGAGCAAATATGGTAAGCCTTGCAACGTGCTGTTCAGAAGAGATCTCCACCCCCTCGAACTCTTACGTATTTATGGACAGCCCTGCTGGATTTATTGCGTAAATTGCCGCCAGAACTACTTCAGACATTATTCGAGTCCATGCCACGTCGTGTTGCTGCACTTCTATGTGCTCGCGATGGCCCTACATGATATTAGGCAGGGCTACCAGTTTCGTTGGGTCTTCAGTGTATAATACGTTACAGATTATTTCAAATCCGTAAAGACTGATTAGAATCCAAATCTTAAATTTTGTAATAACATCTCGAAATAAGCTCAGTCACACAAATACTAGTGTTCCCTTCACTTTTGTATTTTTGTGGCACCGAAACAATATAATATACTTAAAATTTCATTTTCAAAATGAAAACAGTAAGCTGCAATTTCCAATGAAATGGTTTCAGTAACAACTAATCATATTATCTACATTACTGGAAAAAGCAAAGCTAAATTAATTTGAAGCACAAAGCGGTGATTGTACAGAAACAGAGAAAATTCCAGTGAAATAGTAAAGTTATCCTGTAACTTTGTTTACGGTTGGCTATCAGTTAAGCTAATAAGCGAGTTTACAAATGAACGGCATACTGACTCCGTGAAAGCGAGACACGTTTGGCGTGCAGAGTTGCGTGTTAGCCGTGTTATTGGACGGACTAATAAATTCTCTCGCTTTAAGCTAGCGTGGTGCTTAGTATCATGACTCATGTCTGATTAATGATGAACACAGTGTACAAGTGGAATAAAATGTCAGAAATAAGTAATGAAAATTTTTCTTTCTGAAACTAACGGTGTTTTAAAAACTATTTCTAATTGCTTTACAAAATTCCTTCACACAAGGATGGAATACGTACTGTACTCTCTAATCAATGAAATCAACAGGAACAAAGATAAGTATTTATTCCCCAGAATTTTCTTGTGTAAAATCGGATTTGTGTTGCTGAGCTCACGACGGTCATGACAGCACATACAAACCCGTCGAGGATTCGTGGGAATGTCACAGTACCAAGTTACTCTGGAGTTGCTCCCAGTCTCTCGAATCTGTAGTATAGCGTACCTAAGTCACAAATACAGCTCAGAAAAATACGTCTGTCATCGAAATAGTTCAAAATTATCTTCGCATCTTTCTTCACACGCCGGCCGCGGTGGTCTCGCGGTTCTATGCGCGCAGTCCGGAACCGTGCGACTGCTTCGGTCGCAGGTTCGTATCCTGCCTCGGGCATGGATGTGTGTGATGTCCTTAGGTTAGTTAGGTTTAAGTAGTTCTAAGTTCTAGGGGACTAATGACCACAGCAGTTGAGTCCCATAGTGCTCAGAGCCATTTGAACCATTTTTTTTCTTCACACGTCCAAAGTGGTATTGTTTTTTCTCTTATTGTCAGTAGCACTAAGAACGATACAGAACTTCTTTTTATTTTGTGCTTCGAATAATTCTTCACTTACAAGACGAGTGTCATTTTCTCTCGCCATATTCTGTGTTACTGAAACAGCAAATAAAGCACTTCATTTTCAATTTCACCGCGGACAGTGAAAACTGACATCGAACTCGAGATGCGAACCAATTAATTGAATTTTTTTGTGCACGTGTGCATGGGTGGTTTTGTAGAAGTGTCCTTTGAAAAACATAAGAAATGCATAGTGCTGCAGAACAACTGAAATTTAGACCAAGATTATCAGTGTCTAATGCAGAAAAACATCAACGATGTCCTAGCAAATGGCATTTCTCGATGTAAGCAGATATCAAGCGAAATGTTGCTGTTGTGGTCTTCAGTCCTGAGACTGGTTTGATGCAGCTCTCCATGCTACTCCATCCTGTGCAAGCTTCCTCATCTCCCAGTACTTACTGCAACCTACGTCCTTCTGAATCTGCTTAGTGTATTCATCTCTTGGTCTGCCTCTATGATTTTTACCCTCCACACTGCCCTCCAATGCTAAATGTGTGATCCCTTGATGCCTCAGAACATGTCCTACAACCGGTCCTACCTCCTCACTAGTTATGTGATCTACCCATCTAATCTTCAGCAATCTTTTGTAGCACCACATTTCTAAAGCTACTATTCTCTTCTTGTCCAAACTATCGTCCATGTTTCACTTCCATACATGGCTACACTCCATACAAATACTTTCAGAAACGACTTCATGACACTTAAATCTATACTCGATGTTAACAAATTTCTCATCTTCAGAAACGCTTTTCTTTCTATTGCCAGTCTACATTTTATATCCTCTCTACTTCGACCATCAACAGTTCTTTGCTCCCCAAATAGCAAAAGTCCTTTACTAGTTTAAGTAGTAAAGCACCACCTGACTTAATTCGACTACATTCCATTATCCTCGTTTTGTTTTTGTTTACGATCATCTTATATCCTCCTTTCAAGACACTGTCCATTCCATTCAACTGCTTTTCCAAGTCCCTAGCTGTCTCTGACAGAATTACAATGTCATCGGCGAACCTCAAAGTTTTTATTTTTTCTCCATGGATTTTAATACCTACTCGGAATTTTTCTTTTGTTTCCTTTACTGCTTGCTCAATGTACAGATTGAATAACATCGGGGAGAGGCTATAACCCTGTCTCACTCCCTTCCCAACCGCTGCTTCCCTTTCATGTCCCTCGATTCTTATAACTGCCATCTGGTTTCTGTACAAATTGTAAATAGCCTTTCGCTCCCTGTATTTTACCCCTGCCACCTTCAGAATTTGAAACCACTAATGATACTTTACCTCAATAAAGAGAAACGCGTCTGGTGAAAAATATCTCGCATTTTTGTAGTTGCAACGACAGAACAAAAATATCCTCAAAAATTGTGAGGTGCTTTTGTCCCTTTTTTTTTCTTCGTACAGCAGCAACCAGTATGCAAACAGCCCAAGTATAGGCATTACGTCACTTGCGTCAGTAGCGACAGTTGACTCCTTTGTAAGTATTCTGCCATGACACCCTTCGTAACGACATGCAGTCCGTAGCATGGCATACAACAAATGTACCTGTGATTTCTTAACAGGCTATAAAATGGAACACAACGTCACAAGGCTACCGTTATTTTTATCTACGCCGTGGCATGGCATCGAACTTTTGTAAGCCAGCCCATGCTAACAGATTTTTGAGTTCGTCATTCACGCTATTGCTGTTTCCTCATTCTTTTTTCCTGATACGATGTATAGAATGTTTGTCGATACTTAGCAATGGGGTAAAGGCGAAATTAGAGTACTAGAATAAAAATTTCAACAGCCGTAATCGAGAAATAACGTCCTTGAAACAATGCTGAGCATGTTGGTTTGTATTTAGACACAGGCAGCAGCTGCTGTTCTACAAAAGAGCGAGATCAGCGAGCCTATATATTATCTAGAAAGTTGACCTCGAGCGCAAAACAAACCGTAAATCTCGTGTTGATTTACTGATCACTAAATCTCCCGTGCTACTCTATTCTCTCTCTCTCTCTATCTCTCTCTCTCTTTCACACACACACACACACACACACACACACACACACATACTTGTAACCACAGACAATACGACTCAGAGGAAAAGAATGAATGGTTATGCTGTAAGCGGCTTTAGCCCCACGACGGAGCATATTGTCTGACAATGTACATTCTAAAATTCACCCCTTTCAAATTCGTGTAAGTGATGGCCTTTAACTCTAGTGTAAAACAATGAGGTCTTCATTTTCTCATTCACAAACAGAGCTCTGACTTTTCAGATCAATATTTGCTGAATATATTCTCTGCGTAATAATATAGCCAGCTAAGTTAATTATCTAGTGTTTCATCGAATTACGACGCCTTGCCATGAATACCGGTCTGTAAACTCAACAAGCGTCACTACAGAAGTACAGCTCGACAGCAACGTTTAGGTATTGGTTCGAAAGTCGAGATTAACAGTTTCAACCATTTGCCATATTACTCCAAACATGTGTCTGAAATACATTCATGTGGGATCACGAAAAATGCATCTCGCCATCTTTGCCTAATTCGGTTCGCTATGGATACAATTATTGTTGTTGATGTCATGTAAAATCTGCAAGAGAAGAGAAGCAAAGGAAGAGAAAAGGAAAAGAGAAGACTGTTATAAATTTCACACTGTAGTAATAGCCATTCACTAAATGGATTAAAATATTTCGAAAACCACAAAAGAATGGGGATACAGTGACAGATACGTAACTTACATTTGTAGTAAAAATGAAAAATCAAAACATATTTGTGCACATTAAGTATTAAAACAGGAATGCAGCTTACTGGCAACTTTTACTACATATCGAATAAAACAATGAAGGAAATAAAATAAGTTTTCAGTGCACGAACTCCATCAAACGGTTACCAGCGCTAATCTTAATCTTCGACTTCTGTTTGACAATAAAGAAAGGATAGCCGGACAGAAGGTCAGACAACTAAACACTGAATAGCCACAATCTTGTCGAAAGTGATAAAACAGCACGGTTCGACACGCCACCTAGTGGTATGTTTACCTTTTGAGATACTTTCGTGGCTGATGGGTCAAATGGTTCAAATGGCTCTGAGCACTATGGGACTTAACTTCTGAGGTCATCAGTCCCCTAGAACTTAGAACAACTTAAACCTAACTAACCTAAGGACATCACACACATGCATGCCTGAGGAAGGATTCGAACCTGAGACCGTAGCGGTCGCGCGGTTCCAGACTGAAGCGCCTAGAACCGCTCGGCCACCCCGACCGGGTTGATGGGTCAGTGTGAGGAATTTTGGAAATTTTTGGTAAGGTCTTTTGGGACCACCTGCTGAGGTCGTCGGTCCGTAAGCTTACACTACTTAATCTAACTTAAACTAACTTACGCTAAGGGCAACACATACACCCGTTCCCGAGGGACGCCTCGAACCTCCGATGGGGCGAGCTGCGCGAACCGTGACAAGACGCCCTAGACCGAACGGCTACCTCGCGCGGCTGTCAGTGTGAGTTTTTTTTTTTTTTTAGTTGTTTTTCCAAAGGTTTCCAGACTGGTTTGATGCGGCCCGGTACATATTTGACTTCAGTGTTACCCTCTTCGGGTAATACTTGCAAGCAACCTCCTCCACTATTTTTGCATATGCTCCAATCCCTGTCATCCCCTATACTTTTTACCTTTACAGCCCCTTCAGGAAGCCCCTTCAGATACCAGGGAGATTAATTCTTGGTGTCTTAATATACCGGAGATGCGAATCTGGACTATTCCGGAATCTTTCGCCAATGGAGAGATCATCAAGAAACTTTTTCAATTACAGAGCACATGTCCTGTGGATACACATTACTTGTCTTTAATGCAGTGGTTTCCATTGACTTCATCCTCTGCCCTCTTTGACGTGGCCTTTCACAGAATAAGGGTGACTTCTTATGCCAGAAATCTTCGGCCGCCGTTGTTGGTGATTTTCATTCAAAATTTAATCAGTGGCGAGGATCAAACACGGGACTGAGGACGTTCTGATTAATAGTGAAAGACACTACCCTTAGACCACAGGCACATAGCGTAACCAGTTTAGCACATCTCTCGAGTTATTTACGTTAAACAAGAGCTGAATTAATTTAAAAAATAAGCAATAAAGCATAAGAAAAAAGTGAAAATTTGGAATCCACTGGAACATATTTTTTAAACAACATAAATTACTTTAACTTCTTCCTGCTGAACGTTTTCTATGTTTATATATTGTTTCAGCTATTTTCAGATTTCAATAAGAGAAACTGAACACAAGAAGTGCTAAACTTTCCGCAGAATATGTGTTTTTTTCTTAACAATCTTTCTTTATTAATAATTTCAAGCGTATTAGCGGAAATGTACATGTGATATTTATGTTAATGATATGAATAACTTGTTCAAATCTGTTGCACATTATAATGATGTTTCCAGACTTTTTAATTTAGCTGTATAAAAGTGATACTTTTGATATTGTTGAGTTATTCAACGAGTTTCACAGTTGCCTTCACAAGGCCAAGTCGTCCCCTCATTCCCTTTCGAGAGAAATCCAAGTTTATCATTGAAAACGAACTCAGAACCTCCATGTCAGCAGAGTGATACCTATCACTAGGTCACGGTTGTAAAGCAAATAATCATGTCAATTTTCAAAACAAAAATTCGTGAAAGAATAGAAGAACGAATGAACTAATTCTCCTACATAGAACACAATATTAAAAGAAGCAAGGGTATTCAAACAGTGAAGGCATCAACAGGAAATAGGAGCAGTCGAGGAAACATTTCCTCGGCGACAGCTCTGCTGATCAAATACTAGCATGGGATCAAAGAATAAGTTTTTCAGCCATCTGGACCACTGCTCTCTAACTCGTACAACGAAACCTTTCATGACCGGTTGTCTTTGTTGCAGGTGAATCTTCCAGATCATAGCTCATGAAAGCAACAAAAAAAATTCATGGATCATGGGGAAGATGTACTAGAAACACATCTTGCTGCAGTCACCACAGACGTCTACTGCTGCGGCAATGCCGCAGACTGAGCAGCGATGCGGGTTGCCGAATCCGCTGCGGAGTCTGGCCAACGCAAGAGTGTTTACAAGCAAGTTGACAACAAACACATAGGCGTGGCCAACGTCCATCAGAGGACATCAAGCAGCAGCAGAGGAACGGGGCACGACGATCAACGAACTATTTCCTGGTGATCACGTGTGTGCAAATAGTCCCAGAAATATTCTTCCGCCCGGGGCCAAATAAGCCGGCGCCCGGCCTTTCAGCGGGCAGTTCTCGACTCGTTGAGTGCGGCGAAGATCGGCCGGTCCAGTGGTGTGCCACCTTTGCCAGCCTGTCTTCCGCAACCATTGGGATACTTCGCTTCCGTCGTGTTAGGCTTTCTACCAGCTACTAACAGCCGACTTCGACGTGGAACAGTTGTACGGGTATAGAGTCGAAGGGAACTCTGATTATAGCGACTAGTTATTTGCTTGATTCGCAGAGAGGATCCTTTTTTTAAGATGATGTTACTGTTGATGATTTATTGTAGTTTTCTTAATAAACAAAAAGTTGGAAAAACGAGCTGGTTCTCCCCCTGTAGATTTAGCACATGTCTCTAGTGAAACGTGAACTATGAATATTTGAAATATGATGGTGCGGAAGGACGATGGAAAAATTGGTCGTCTGGTAACGTACGTAAAGAAACATTAGTAGAAAGAAAAGGTTGCAAATAAGAGAAGAAGAAGAAGAAGAAAATGAAATGATCGCGTGGTATTAACGACTGGAAGGCCCCATCTGAAGAAGTTAATTTTAAAGGAATACTTATTAGAGCATCAAGAAATAGTCAATTTAACTTTGCTAGAAAAAATAGGAAAGAAAAACTACATGGTTCGACACAGAGATGTAAACCAGATTATTGTGATTGTTAAGTGCAGTAAATATGACTAAGTGAAAATATTAACACCAGTTAGAGTATTTAATATGTCAAAAGAGTTTTGAAGTGAATAAAAGAAACCTAACAAAAAGAAGCTGCCCCCTTCATGCACCGTGAGTGCATCACTCTTCATTTTTTCGTACTATCTCTTGTCAGTGCCCTACCGCACTGAGAACAACGCAACAAAGCACTTACAGATACATAAACGCGTTCGCGAGCGCTTCTTGTATGTGTGGTTTAACGCACATTTGAAGGCTACATCAGACGCTCGTCTCTAATGGCCTCGTTGTCGATGTATTCATTATACATGTCGGCTCGATGTAATGCTGAATTAGGAAATGAAAGACCGTTTCGTAAAACAATGTCTTCGTTAAAAAAAAAGTGATACAGTTAATCCGATTGCGGCACCCGCTTTGGTTTCCAAATTCGGAACGATCGGCCATCAGCTTTCACGTTACCGTAATGCTGTATCAAAAGACGG
The DNA here is from genome assembly GCF_023897955.1 of Schistocerca gregaria. NCBI lineage: Eukaryota > Metazoa > Arthropoda > Insecta > Orthoptera > Acrididae > Schistocerca > Schistocerca gregaria. The sequence goes on from NC_064920.1 coordinate 618,143,216, forward strand.
AGGGCCCTTTTTAAATGCAGCCGTGCTATTGAATCTGCTTCAGCGGGCGCAGCTCTGCGGAATTAGTTTCGCAGTGCGCCGCGCCTGCGCTCGGCGCGGACAAGTCCATTTGCGGATTGCATCCCCCCTCGGCGCAGGTAGGTGGGAGGCGGTGACGAGCGCAATCCAGGGCATTACGCGGCAATTAGCCCTCCGTGTGGCCGCTCCCTTTGTGAGCTCAGCCTTCCCAGCTCTGCGAAAGGGGCCGAATGAATGCCCCCCAGCAGCTGTCCGCCAGACAAAGTGCACCAAGTGAGGCGCCCACCAATGTGTAGCGACTTCGCACCACAAGCGTTGCCGGTTCTCGATTCCGCGGTGTGCGCAGCACTGATTAACTGCGAGACCTCTATTAAGAATTGTCCACTAACAAATGCAGATTTTGATAAATATATAGTTACGCCTGTAAAACATGGAATTAAATGAGTTCATTATCCGAAAACTAATAGTATCCCGAAGAGGAATGGGAAGATCAATGTTAGGCTTCACAAAGAAAGACAGAAAGAAAGCATTTGGTACGAGACAGACAACAAAGATCAATGGCATTATGCAAACAATGAATACCTTCAAATAGCGATGAGTTGGTCATGTTGTTCGAAGAAAAGATGGCAGCTGATCAAAACAAGTATTGGACTGGAGCCCAATTTACCAACAAAGACCAAGAGGAAGACCAAGATGGGACAGAGACACAGAGACTTAAAAAAGACAGCCGGACTGAACGTGCAGCGGCAAGATAGAGATCAGCAAAAAAGGAAAGAACCTGCAGGGATCCTACGTTGGGCGCCGACTCAAAGAGGCCATGCCACCAAGAGATCGAATTGGCGAATACTAATGATGATGATGATTATGATTATGATGATGACACGTTATGAATTTGAACTTGAATCGTTATCTAAACCAGGGCTACTTTTGTGAGCAACCTTTTTACGCTATAGCTTGGTGACTCGCACTACTAAGAAGGAAACACCGCAAAAACTGGAAATAATTAATGCCTTTGTTTTAACGCTGTGGTGTGAGCCCTCTTAGATTTGTAAAATATATGAATTTAATTGTTTCGTACGGGCTTGTTCGGCTGAAGTTTTCAGTTCGTAGCTGATACGAATTACGTCAGCATTCACTTCTTAAGCCTCACATTCCCTAGGGACAAATTCCCAGTGGTGTGTGGCCAAAATCGTTGAACTTCAGCTGGCAAAATTGCAAAGACCTTGAAGAGAACGGTTAATGGATTTCCGGCGCTTTCGTGGAAAGCCGATTCCTTCCATATGTCATATAAATCAGCATCGGAATTTTTCACTTCTTCTCGCCAGACATGGATTCTTGAGCTGTTGAATCTGGAGAAAACATTTCCAGATAACTTCATTCGTTAAGGACATATTCAGCAAAAAGTGCTACATGTCTTAAGGTCAACATCGTCTCACAGATAGCTTACTGACTAGTGTCGAGATAACAAGGGATAAGCGACCACAACTGAGTTGTAGGGGCGACTAAAAAGTTTCCGTTCGAAGGCTTTGCTGCAGCTTTTGTGCAACACAACGAGACTTCGATGTGGATACGTAAGTGGGTAAGGGGATGCGTGGCCTTCGAACAGAAACCTTTTGTTACTCCTTACACAAAGATATTATACACTGAAGAGCCAAAGAAACTGGTATACATGCCTAATATCGTGTGGGGCCCCCGCAAGCACGCAGAAGTGCCACAACACAACGTGGCATGGACTTGACTAATGTCTGAAGTACTGCAGGAGGAAACTGACACCATGAATGCTGCAGGGCTGTCCATAAATCCGTGAGAGTACGTGGCGGTGGAGATCTCTTCTGAACAGCAGGCTGCAAGACATCCCAGTTTTGCTCAATAATGTTCATGTCTGGGGAGTTTGGTGGCCAGTGGAAACGTTTAAACTCAGCGGTGTTTCTGGAGCCACTCTGTGGCAATTTTGGACGTGTGGGGTGTCGCATTGTCCTGCTCGAATTGTACAAGTCCGTCGGAATTCACAATGGACCTGAATGGATGCAGGTGATCAGACAGAATGCTCATGAACGCGTCACCTGTCAGAGTTGTATCTAGACGTATCAGGGATCCCATACCACTCCAACTGCACGTCCCCCACACCATTACAGACCCTCCACCAGCTTAAATATGCAGGGTCCATGTATTCACGAGGTCGCCTCCATTGCCGTACACGCCCATCCGCTCGATACAGTTTGAAACGAGACCCTTCCGACCATACAACATGTTTCCAGCCATCAACTGCCCAAAGTCGATGTTGACAGGCCCAGTCGAGGTGTAGAGCTTTGTGTCGTGCAGTCATCAAGCGTACATGAGTGGGCCCTGGGCTCCGAAAGCACATATTGATGATGTTTCGTTGAATGGTTCGCACGCTGTCACTTGTTGATGGCCCAACATTGAAATCTGCAGAAGTTTGCGGAAGGGTTGCACTTTCGTCACGTTGAAGGATTCTCTTCAGTCGTCATTGGTCCCATTCTTGCAGGATCTTTTTCCGTCCCGCAGCGATGGAGATTTGACGTTACACCGGATTGCTGATACTCAAGGTACACTCGTGAAACGGTCGTACGGGAAAGTCCTTCCTTCATGCTACCTCGGAGATGCTGTGTCCCATCGCTCTTGCGTCGACTATACACCACATTCAAACTCACTTAAATCTTGCTAAGCTGCCATTGTAGCAACAGTAACCGAGCTAACTGCGCCAGACACTTGCTGTCCTATACAGGAGTTGCCGACCGCATCTCCGTATTCTTTCTGTTTACATATATCTGTATTTGAATACGCATGCCTATACCAGTTTCTTTCGCGCTTCAGTGTAAGTAGCTGAGCCGGTACTGCTCGCTGTTTAGTAATTTATTTTTTGTGTTGGATTCACACTCGTTTTCAGTACTCGCCGCGTTGCCAACATCGAGATCGTATTGGAGTCTCTGGTCGCCGCATATCTTTAGCGAGTTGGCTACCCGCGCGCCGCCAGGCGAGAGAACGAGGAAGGAGGCGTAGTGGGGAGCTAGCTCTGGACTGTGCGTCAGAAGCGACGTCCGTGTCGGAGGGCAAGGCCTCTTGGTCGTTGGGCCTCGCGGAAGCAGTCGGTTGGGTGTTGAATGCTGTGGGCTCGAAGATCCTAGTGTGGAGGGCAGGTGTTGTCCCGATGGTGGTCATCGTGTGGTCATTAAGGGCTGAGAAGTGATTTCTCGCTTCTGCACTTCAACTTCAACGAATAATTAAGCAAGTTTGGTGTATAAGGTGAACATAAGAATTCTAAAAAGATGCACGTTGGTGGCGCGATTATTAGACTTTTGAGTGGTGTAAGCTTGCAGTCTCCAGTTACAGCGCTGCTTGGGAGGAGAGCGTTGATTGTCACCTATTTAGCTGCTTTAAAGTAAATGACTGTTTTGGATCGAAGGTGAATCCAAGTGAGGAACTGAATCATTGCTTGTCTTTTTAAGAAACCTAAATCGGCCCCCAGTGTGTTAAACTCTGGTATCTGCAGTTGTAACGAGTAATTTGACACTCTGGTAATGTCTTTGGAGGTACTGTTAAGCGTCTGTAGTAATGTCAAGACTGACAGTAGAGCTTTTCAGTCGGACGCTTATGAATCGTGTTAATTGCAGTTCACTTATTACGGTAGGGTTTAACTTGTCGTGGCGAAATCGCCGATAGTAGTTTCATAATTTAGCTTTGGTTGTCATTATGTGGTTTGGTGAGGCCCTCCCAAGAGTTTAAAGCCCCAGATATTTTCTTACTGCGTTTGCTGAGGTTGCCTTGCAATAGAAGTTGATTTGTCTCTTGTCAAACCCCGCCGTGCTGCTCAAATGGTTCAAATGGCTCTAAGCACTATGAGACTTAACATCTGAGTTCATCAGTCCTATGGACTTAGAACGACTTAAACCTAACTAACCTAAGGACACCACACACATCCATGCCCGAGGCAGGATTCGAACCTACGACCGTAGCAGCAGCGCGGTTCCGGACTGAAGCGCCTAGAACCGCTCGATCACAGCGGCCGGCTCCACCGTACTGCTGTTTGGTACGGTGCGGTATAGTCGAAATGTTCAGTAGTACCGCATCTTCGCCTTCACTCGTTTCAATATTTGCGAGCCGGACCTATAACGACGAATAATCTCAGTATGCAATTTGTGTAAGTTGGTTGCGCCCTGTTAACGTTTTGTACATCGTGGAAATTCTTTTGCGTGCCGTATGTGATCGTGAAGGGCAGCAAGGTGCACAACAGTGCGTGACCACGTCGAAATCGCAAGATAAGTATTGTAATTTTTTTATCGTATGTAACTACTGAGCTTAAGAGTTGATTTGTGTGTTTTTTTATTTATTTTGAAACGAAAAGATTTACATAAATGGTTAATTATATCATCTATGCTTAATTATTTGTCACAATTCGTTGGGTTTAGTATGAATCACATGTAGGAGTTTCGTGGTGTAAATTGATTAAAAGGAAGTAAATACACTCCTGGAAATTGAAATAAGAACACCGTGAATTCATTGTCCCAGGAAGGGGAAACTTTATTGACACATTCCTGGAGTCAGATACATCACATGATCACACTGACAGAACCACAGGCACATAGACACAGGCAACAGAGCATGCACAATGTCGGCACTAGTACAGTGTATATCCACCTTTCGCAGCAATGCAGGCTGCTATTCTCCCATGGAGACGATCGTAGAGATGCTGGATGTAGTCCTGTGGAACGGCTTGCCATGCCATTTCCACCTGGCGCCTCAGTTGGACCAGCGTTCGTGCTGGACGTGCAGGCCGCGTGAGACGACGCTTCATCCAGTCCCAAACTTGCTCAATGGGGGACAGATCCGGAGATCTTGCTGGCCAGGGTAGTTGACTTACACCTTATAGAGCACGTTGGGTGGCACGGGATACATGCGGACGTGCATTATCCTGTTGGAACAGCAAGTTCCCTTGCCGGTCTAGGAATGGTAGAACGATGGGTTCGATGACGGTTTGGATGTACCGTGCACTATTCAGTGTCCCCTCGACGATCACCAGAGGTGTACGGCCAGTGTAGGAGATCGCTCCCCACACCATGATGCCGGGTGTTGGCCCTGTGTGCCTCGGTCGTATGCAGTCCTGATTGTGGCGCTCACCTGCACAGCGCCAAACACGCCTACGACCAACATTGGCACCAAGGCTGAAGCGACTCTCATCGCTGAAGACGACACGTCTCCATTCGTCCCTCCATTCACGCCTGTCGCGACACCACTGGAGGCGGGCTGCACGATGTTGGGGCGTGAGCGGAAGACGGCCTAACGGTGTGCGGGACCGTAGCCCAGCTTCATGGAGACGGTTGCGAATGGTCCTCGCCGATACCCCAGGAGCAACAGTGTCCCTAATTTGCTGGGAAGTGGCGGTGCGGTCCCCTACGGCACTGCGTAGGATCCTACGGTCTTGGCGTGCATCCGTGCGTCGCTGCGGTCCGGTCCCAGGTCGACGGGCACGTGCACCTTCCGCCGACCACTGGCGACAACATCGATGTACTGTGGAGACCTCACGCCCCACGTGTTGAGCAATTCGGCGGTACGTCCACCCGGCCTCCCGCATGCCCACTATACGCCCTCGTTCAAAGTCCGTCAACTGCACATACGGTTCACGTCCACGCTGTCGCGGCATGCTACCAGTGTTACAGACTGCGATGGAGCTCCGTATGCCACGGCAAACTGGCTGACACTGACGGCGGCGGTGCACAAATGCTGCGCAGCTAGCGCCATTCGACGGCCAACACCGCGGTTCCTGGTGTGTCCGCTGTGCCGTGCGTGTGATCATTGCTTGTACAGCCCTCTCGCAGTGTCTGAAGCAAGTACGGTGGATCTGACACACCGGTGTCAATGTGTTCTTTTTCCATTTCCAGGAGTGTATTTTGTGATGCGGTGCGCATCGTAAAGACATCTTCTTCCTGTCGGTTAAATTTCGCTTCTGTATCACGTCATCTTTGTGGTGTAGCAATTTTAGTGGCCAGTAGTGTAAATGTTTATTAACATCAATCACTATCTCTTTATTTGAAATTTCATTATTCAAGTGAAAGCATGTAACTTCTGTCTTTGTTAGGGTTAGCAGTAACCTCCAATCCCGGAAGTAATTACGCATGATGGTAATATAATATGTCAAAGGGCTTTCAGTTTCCTCCATGCCTTTATGCTGTGTGGCAGTGCTCAGTAGTCAGCATATCCCTATTTAAAAGATTTTGGTTCAGGCATATCAGCGACGTATATGTGTACAGCAGCGGTATCAATGATGTCCTCTGTGGAAGGCCATTAATAGGTTTTCTTCGTTTGCTTGTTGTCTGTCCCATAGTAACGTCAGCTTTGACAGACTTTTACGTGAGACAATTGCAAGCTAGCCTATGGTGGCGGGAGTTCTCTGTCTGCCAAACGACTAAAAAGTTGTAACCATCACACCCAAGAGGTGCCACGCTTATCAATAGCGCAAGTGAATCTGACATTCGTTAAATAGTGGCCCCTGTGTGCATCACCTAATAAGGTCACTAACTTGACATAAAATTAATGTAATTCCTACAAAGCCACAACAAAATAAATGACATTGTAGGGAATGAGAATGGGTGTTGTTGAGAAATTAATAACAAGGACCTACGATATGACAAAGAGATTTATTAACTAATATGAAGGTCAGAAGCGAACAAACATATAAACAGAAACTTGAACTATATAACATTTCATCAACACGAACTCTGGTTGGTTGGCAATAGGCTTAGGGAACCTAATTGGAATTTTTGTGTAGGTAAGACTGGCTGCTGTGAGTGGAAGAATGCCAACCCAGGCAAGCACACTCTGCTGTATCATTCTACTGATTGGTCTCTCGCGTCAAAATATAATTAAGCATGCAATATACACTGGCAGTGACTACTGCGAGTACAAGGATGCTATGAAAAAGCTGACCATGAAAACGATTGATAAGCTTCTGACTTTGGCGAAACTCCACAATGTTCCCGATGTAGCCGGTGATATGTGAGATGCTGTTGTCTGTGTGCGGCCGCTGCTGAAAGTGCAAGGTTCTGTAGCGCGTCGTACGGCGAGAGATGCCCCCACGTCCGCCAGTGATTGATTCAAATCCGCGAAAATATTAAAGTTTCGTCCGGGTGTCCGGACGAGTTTACAACTAAATGCTCTCTACATAGATACGCAAGAGCTCTAGCGTCTGTATTCCACGATAGTCGAGAAGGATGTCCTACCCTCTACCGTTGCTCAACACCTTCCGTAAAACAACCATCTCCCCCTCCCCCTCCCACCCCCCCCCACACCCCGATGTTCTTGAATAAGCCTACATTCTGTTCTCCCACAAAACAGCACACAACGCCTGGAGCTTTTGCAGCCAAATCCCCGGCGCATTTCACAAGATGAGGGAAGCTTCCTAGTGAAAACAAGCTCCGTCTCGTCCTTAAAACGATTTAGCGGGCGCCGTTTTGGTGAGGCGTGGCAGCATCTAAGAAACGCAATATCCGGAGAAATTCGTCTTTCCGCCTCACAGGCTACGCTGTTCTTGTAATAAACACATTAGCCAGCCTCCAGCCCGACACCACTTTATCTGGATCTGCATACGGGATAAGGAGACCAGACTCACACAACACGTCCACTCGCTAATAAAGCGGTAAGGTCGGTGCCAGGATTCCCGGCGCTAACAATGGGAAGATTTGGAGAAGTCGTCTGTTGCTCAGAGAAATTTCAAAACTGGCTCCTAATGGAATCGTCACCTCCAGCATCCAAAAATATAGCCGAGTTTAATTGTACTACTGCTACTCAGGTCGTGCAAGTACTGTGAGATCAGTCAGAGGTTTACTCTAACCCTAGTACTCTATCAGATTAATATCAATAGGGGAAAATTTAGATACAGCAAGGGTGAACGAAATTGTATGATAATCACCAAACAAAATGAATGGGGAAGTACCTAGGGGTATTACAACAGCGGTGGCCTGCCCGGAAGGTAACACCATCTTTCACAATATGTAGATATTTGCAAATTATATCCTGCTTCCAAACCATGCCTCACGCTGCCTTAGAGTTTACAAATGCAACTGAAGTTTTGAGTATCCTTTGGTAACACGCCTCAATGAACGTTGTAAGAGCCAAAACCTGATCGCAGAATGGTGTGTAAAGATAATTCAGCTGCTTATCGCTGACGCTCAGTAACGCTAAATGAACTAGCGCCATTGGCGGTCAAACAGTCTTCAAGATCTCCTGACCAAGAAAGGAAATCACATGGATACAATGAAGCCAGAGACCTTAGTTTGTTAATAGACTATCACTGGAAGCTTTCTTTACAGGTTACAGGGACTCGATATGTGCTTCTCGACTCACTAGGCAAATGTCGAGACGATTTTGATACTCTTCCCAAATCTTGGGCAAATTGTCGGTCACGATGGAATCTACTAGAGCTACGATTCGCTGCCGTAGCTATGGCAGTGGTTATGGCAGGTATGGAACAAACATTTTCACATAACCGCATAAAAAATCGCAGTGGTTAAGTCCGCTGATTATGGTGGCCATCTGTACCACCCATCATCATCAGCACTCGCCCAGCAGAGCCATCGTCCAGATAGATGTGTGTTTAGGTGTTCCTATACAGCCAAGTGGAAGTGAGGAGGTGATGCATCATATTATCGCTAGATGAAGTTATTGGAATGTACTTGCAATTGAGGTGACAGCCACAAAGAAAGCTTCGTCGAGGTGGCAAATTTCTGCCTGTAAATCTTCTCTCGTAACAATGCGCAGAAAGCATTGACCTTTCACGATATTCTGTCATGTTCGATGGAGAAATGAGTGTTTTTTGTCCCCAAACGCGAACGTTGTGGCCGTTAATTTTATCATTAGGATGAAACTTTGATCGTTGTTATTGTCCATCCTTGTCAACATTTTGGTGCAGAAGTCATATTGTGCATAATCCACTGGAGTTGAAATCATGGAACAACTGCAATTTGTACAGCTTCAGGCACAAGCATTTACGCAATGTTTCGAAAACGGTTGTTTGTGTGATCTTAATTTCTATGGAGTTCACTCGTACTCAATTAACATTTTGGTACGACACAGGAGGCTGACTAGGACTTTCGTCTTTGTAAAAGCAGCCCTTTTCTTCAAACTGTTTGTACCGGGTACGAATATAGACAATTCTGCATGGGTCCTGATGAAAACGTGCACGATATTCTCGTTGAACAACAGTAACCGACTCCCTTTTTGGTAACTGAAGGACATACCAACTTTACATTTGCATTCTTTAGTAGTGCAGTTGCCATTTGCTACACTAGTATTCATTGGTGACGACCCGAAAGAAAATAATTGCGCACATATGTAGAAAACATCCAGAGATACGAACTCTATTAACAGTTTAGGTCTGAAGCACAATTGGCATGAGTAGATGCAACTGATCAGACAGAATGCTTACGTATATATCACAGGCCACAGTTGTATTTAGACGTATGAGGGATCCCATAACACGCCAACTGCACACGTGCCACACCATTACAGAGCCTCCACCAACTGGAACAGTCCCCTGCTGACATGCGGGGTCCACGGATTCATGAGGATGTCTCCATAGCCGTAGATGTACATCCGCTCGGTACAATTTGAAACGAGACCCTTCCGACCAGTCACGTTTCCAATCATCAAAGGTTCAACGTCGCTGTTGACGAGCCCAGGCGATGCATAAAGCCTTGTGTCTTGCAGTCATCAACACTACACAAGTGAGCCTTCTGCTCCCTAAGCCCATATCGATTACGTTTCGTTGAACGGTTCGCACGCTGACACTTGTTGATAGCACAGCATTGAAATCTGCAGCAATTTGCGGAAGGATTGCACTTCTGTCACGCAGAACGATTCTCTTCAGTCGTCGTTGGTCCCGTTCTTGCAGGCTCTTTTTTCGCCCGCAGTGATGCCGGAGATTTGACTCTTTACCGGATTGCTGAAATTCACGGCACACTCGTGAAACGGTCGTACGGGAAAATCCTTATTTTATCGCTACCTCGGAGATGCTGTGTCCCATCGCTATTGCGCCGACTATAACACCAAGTTCAAACTCACTTAAATCTGGATAAACTGCCATTGTAGCAGGAGTAACCGACCTAACAACTGCGTCAGGCACTTTTTGTCTCTATAGGTGTTGCAGGCCGCAGCGCCGTGTTCTGTCTGTTTACATGTCTCTGTATTTGAATATGCATGCCTATACCAGTTTCTTTGCCACTTCAGTGTAGTTCAGACCAGGGACATATTTAGGATCTACGTTATCTGATCAAAATTATCCGAACCGCCTTATGTGATGGCAGTTAACGAGAGGTGGGGCCAGCAGTATTAAGGGAGGCACGGAATGTTGTGTCGTCAGTAGAGAAGAAGTAACAGCAGACTGGGTCAGACAGGAGAACTCGTTGCATTCAGAAGTCAACTGGTCACTGGATGCAACCTGAGTAACAGATCCATCATGAACTTCCCAACCATTCAACCATTCTATATCTACCCTAGTCGACTGTTGGTGCTACGATTATGAATTGGAAAAGCGAATAAACCACCACACTTGACCGAAGCCCAGGCAGACCTCATGTACTGACGGACAGAGACCATACAGAGTAGTTGGAGGGTGGTTGTAAAATATCGTATGAAATAAGCGGAAAAAATCCAAAGTTGTGCCAGCAATCTAGCTAGTGTAGGGGGCTAAAAAGAATGGCTCCTCGTAAGCCTCACATTCTAATCGACATTTGAAGTGGTGGAAACAATGTTACCACTGGACATTGGATGACTGTAAACGAGGGATTTAGAGTGAAGAACCCCACTATACCCTAAGGCAATCCCAGTTTTGGTTTGACGAGTGCCTAGAGAACGTTACCTGTCATGTTTATATATTCAGTATGGGGTATGTTTCGTGGTGAAGGTGTGACACCCCTATCGCGTTTACGAAAACGCTAAATGCGAAAGGATATGAGCATATTTTTCAGTATTGTATTCTGGGTAGAGTAGATGGACAGGCCGGAGAATAAAACAGCAACTGTGAGGCAATAGTTTGGGACAATGACATTAATGATATCGACTGGCCTGGCGAGAATTCCTATGGAGCCCAGTGGAATACCGTTGGGATGAATTAGATCTTCGACTTGGCTCCAGTCCCCAGCATCCGATATCACCATCTTCCCTCGATCTCTGGCTTGGGGAGGAATGAGTAAGAATAGACTGCCGTTCCTTCACAGACGCCTCACTGCAAGTGTCTCTAGCCGCGTTCAAGCCGTCAAAAGGCAAAGGGTGAGCACACTTCATGTAGCTGCTCGGAAACATTTGATCAGATAGTGTATAGATCATAAGTCTAAACCTGGATACATACCCCACCAACGGAAATTATTTTAATAACTAATTTGCAAAAACAGTATTTTACAGAAAGTTTCGAATTAAAAGCCTATAACAAAGCAGCTAAAGTTTATTACTTAATAGTGGAAGATTTTGGTACAAATTTTAATGACTTTATATTTGAATACAAATTAGAACAATTAAAATAATAGCTGTTAACAACGATCAACGCCGTGAACAGCTATATTTAAAAAATAACAAAAATTGAGGTCTTCCTCAACTAATGATATTTCAACTTCAAAAATAACTTGTTATTAACTACATGTAGACATGATTGTTCAGCTAATGTAAGCAAACAAAATCTCACTGTTGTCGATATATTTATAGCAAGAAGGTTCAGTAGGTGTACTCTTATATTAAACATCCATATTTCGTTTATTTTGCGTCTTAGTTGCACATTTAACTTACAGCATGACTAGGTTTGACCAAAATCGATCATCTCCACACCTGTGTGTCCTGTCGTGTCCATACATGAACTACACATCGGGATACTGTCACGATACAAAAGAATTTGGAAGAAGAACAGATATTTAATAAAAAGCAAATTTTACTTGTATTTATTTTACTAACAATACGTTTTCAAAGAATCATCCTTAAAATGAATCTTTAAAGTAATCTTATTGGCTAATTGGTTTAAGCCTACACTTCATACTAATGAAGCTACTGACAGGGTCCTGCAGGCGTTAGTTGGGATAGATACCTGGGAAAACATCAGACAACGCCCGAAGGCCAGTACCTTGAGTACGTGGAAGTTGTGGGGAGTACGGGCAGGCGCCGTTTCTCTAATAAAAAAGATTTTTTTTTACTTTCAAAATTTTTTAACTTTATTAACTTAATTTTATAATTGCAAGTGAACATTCGGTATCATTAACAGTGAGATCCTCTATATATTTTCTTCCCGCGCGGGATTAGCCGAGCGGTCATGGACTGTGCGGCTGATCCCGGCGGAGGTTCGAGTCCTCCCTCGGGCATGGGTGTTTGTGTTTGTCCTTAGGATAATTGAGGTTAAGTAGTTTGTAAGCTTAGGGACTGATGACCTTAGCAGTTAAGTCCGATAATATTTCACACATATTTGAACAATATAGTTTCTTAATGAGAGTTCCTGAATTATTATATAATCAACAGTCTCTTGAATAATAATTAATCAAAGAACATCTCTCACAATCAATTTCCAACGCTTAAAACTCAAAATCCCTTTCTAAGCAAAGGAAAAAAAACAAATTGCATAATGCAAAGTAAAAGATTCTAACGACACATGGCAATACCAAAATTTGTTTAGATATCATTTACGATCTCTAAAGGCAATAAAATATTGATCACAAGATTTTAATTAAAACAACAACTAAAATGGAATAAAATCTGATTACTATCAACGTACACTCAAACCCCGTAGCCCGGAGCCGCTGCTTCTCAACCAAGTAGCTCCTCAGTTTGCCTCACAAGGGCTGAGAGCACTCCGTTTGTCAACAGTGCTCGGCAGACCGGATGGTCACCCATCCAAGTGCTAGCCGGTGATCTGACGGAAACCATTGCGGCAAGGCCATTCGCAGTAATTGTACCCTAAAACATTTATAACCGATCACCAGTGATGCAAATGCCCCTAACAGCAAAACGTGGTGCCGAAGCCATAAAACCTGGGCCAATGTAAGAATATCATTTGGTCGGATAATTCTTGTTTCACGCTGTTAGCAACTTCTGACCTGGTTTACATCCCAAGAGTGAAAGAAGGCTGAGGTTCGGTGACGATTTGCTCAGCAATATTGTGATAGTCCACGAGACCGAAGGCTACTGGGCAAGGTCTCATTACCGCCAAAGATGATGTGACCATTCTGGCTGATGTTTGTTCGCCAAAGGTGATCTCGTGTTCCGAGACGACAGGGGGCCTCTTCACACAGCTTGAATCGTTCAGTACTGATTTAGTGAGCACGCGAATGATATTGTCGCATCTGACCTGGCCACGAAAGTCACCAGATCTCAATATTATTGAGCATTTGCGGTCTGCTTCGGAGAAACTGGTGCGTAATCTCCATCCACCTACATCATAGTTACATGAACTTGCCATTATTTTGCAGGAAGATTGGTATAATATTCCCCTGAAAAACATACAGGACCTGTATTTATCCATTCTGAGACCGCTAGCGTCTGTTTTGAATGCCAACGGCTTTCCTAAACCGTATTACACTGACCTGGAGCTTAATAGCGCTCAACGCCGAGGTTATGGTATTACACTGAGGTGACAAAAGTCACGGGATACCGCCTAATATCATATCAGACCTCGTTTTTCCCGTCGTAGTGCAGCAGCTCGACGTGACATTGTGACAAGTAGTCTTTCGAAGTTTCCTGCAGACATATTAAGCCACGCTGCCTCTATAGCCGTCCATATTTGTGAACATGTTGCCGATATAGGATTTCGTACACGAAGCGACCTCTCGATATCGTCCCATAAGTGTTTGACGGGATTTATGTCGGGCGATTTGGGTGACCAAATCATTCGCTCGAATTGTCCACAATGTTCTTCAAACCAATCACGAACAATTGTCTCCCTACGGCATGGCGCATAGACATTCATAAAAATTCCTCTGTCGTTTGGGAATATGGAGACCATGAATGGCTGCAAGTCTCCAAGTATCGATTCATTTGGACCAGAGGATCCAATGAATTGCATGCACACACAGCCCACACCATTATGGAGCCACCACTAACTTGCTCATTACCTTGTTCACGACTTGGGTCCATGACTTCCGGTAGTCTGCGCCACGCTCGAACCCCAACCAGCTCTTATCAGTTTACTTCGGCATTCATCTGACGAAGCATGGTTTTCCAGTCGTCTTGAGTCCAACGGATATGGTCACGAGTCCAGGAGAGGCGTTGCAGGTGATGTCGTGCTGTCAGCAGAGGCACTAGCGTCACTCATCTGCCGCCATAGCCCTTTAACACCAAATTTGGCCGCAGTGTCCTAACGGATATGTTCGTTTTACGTCCCATACTGATTTCTGCGGTTATTTCACGCAATGTTGCTTGTCTGTTAGCACTGATAACTCTACGCTAACTCTTCTGCTCTCGGCGTTAAGTGAAAGCTGTCGACCACTGCGTTGTCCGTGGTGAGAGGTGCTGCCCGAAAGTTGGCATTATCAGCACATTCTTGAAACTATGAATCTCGGAATACTTGTATTGAATTCCCGAAATGGAATGTCCGAAGTGCCTACCGCCTAGCGGAGCATGGTAATTCCCGTCAGTACAAATGATCGCTCCGCCGATGCACTGTCCTTTTATGCCTTATGCGCGCGATACTACCACCATCTGTATATGCGCATATCGTTATCTCATGACTTTTGTCATCTCAGAGTAATCATCGTAATGCGTTGTGTTTTTGGTGTTGCCATATTTTTTTCCACCCTTTTGTATGTAGGATGTTTCAGATAAGGAGATTTACTCTACAATATAGAAAATATTAACTGAACTATATTATTTAGATTCTCTTCTTCTGTGTGGCCACCACAGCCTCGATCATTTTTGAGACATTATTACACTGGGCTGAATTTTAAAATACTTTTTTTTTTCCACACTGCTAGTTTTGGACATGGCCCAGTTTCAACTGCATCTGTAGCAATATATGTGGAGACATCGCCCTAGTCCCATTAAAAAATCTGTCAGTTCCATAAACAATTTTACAAGGTAACGAACGTTGACGACCGTGTTACTCACAAATACGCATGGCTAGCTAATCTGACATTGCACATACATCGTGTCCCACCTAACTTTGCCACCTCATATATTTCCGAAACAAAATCTGAAAAAGGCAGTTGACCGGGTATGCGTCTACCTCAGGGGCTCACACAATGGCCATGAGTGCACATTTCCTACAAGGAAATTAACACCACTTTCAAAACAACTTTTTGAGTGGCATATGTATGTTTTTTTCCACCGAAATGAAAACTAGAGGTTACAATAGTGATACGAGTATAGTTTCACTCTCTATACCTTATATCTTCGGGAATACTTAGACTTTAAATAGTGGAAACGGTGCCAGAGTTTCTGCCATAATGGGACAAGGCCATAACGCGGGTTGCCTGCACTGTCCTCAAGCCTGCTGTAGACACCCCTTTAAGCCTACATGTTTCAGAAGGTATGATATTTATATTGTACTTCTAGTTTTCATTTCCTTAGAGGAAACATGTATGTGTCATTAAAAAAATGTAACATAGTGTTGAAAGTGATATTTATTAGCCGGCCGTTGTGGCCTTGCGGTTCTAGGCGCTTCAGTGTGGAAGCGCGTGACCGCTACAGTCGCAGGTTCGAATCCTGACTCGGTCATGGTTGTGTGTGATGTCCTTAGGTTAGTTAGGTTTAAGTAGTTCTAAGTTCTAGGGGACTAATGACCACAGGTGTTCAGTCCCATAGTGCTCAGAGCCATTTGAACCATTTTTGATATTTATTGATGTTTATGGATTGTGCATTCCTGCTCATTGTGCGAGCCTCTGACATAGGATCATCCCTACCCAACTATGTTTTTCATATTTTCTTTCGGTTTGGAAATACAGGGCGAAGAAAAAATGCCGCACTTGGCTGTCGGCATGCGACTCGTCATCCCAGATCAAGACAAAAGTGTATGTAGCAAAAGCAAGTCCCACCAGCTGGTTTAATAAAAATATAATTATAAAAAAATGAGGCTCTGGCAACGCTGTGACTGCATGCAGCGTGGCTTAATCTAACAATGGTTTCCCCTTAAGAATTCAACTCCTATCATTATCAAAATTACCGCGTGGTAATACGCACATACACAAACTCTTTTCTTTAAATTAATAAGCGCGCTGCAAATTATGAAAAATATCAACTCAGTACCAAATCCTGTGTCGCTGCTGGCGGACACGGCCGTACGGCAGCTCGGCAGCTCGGCGACGACCCCTCGCCCAACACACGTGCGCACCACAGCAGGCGGGCTCCTGCACTGACTTCAAAACTGCTACTAGTTAATCCGTGCGCTGCGACGCGCGACAACAATATCTTAGATTCCAGAGCATGTGTATGCGCGCTGTAGCCAACCTTTACATCCTAAGTGAGTATTGCCAACTCTCAACAGGTAACATGAACACTGCGCGTGCCGGGGCTGTATCAATGGATCAGAGAGACGAGGCAATGCCGTTGGGAACTGATATGCAGACTCGCCGGTGTGCGAGGAGCCTTCCCAACGAACTTTTTTTTTTCAGCTAACGCATCAAATCGTATCCAGTTTACATCTCCACAATCGCCGTTCGCTGGATCGTACTTTGCTGGACTCTACACAAACCACCTGGATCTACCATTGCTTGAAGCTATTAGGATGTGTACATCCGTGAGTGGATTAGTATAAACTAGTTCCTTTCAGCGTCCCCAAAAATAAATGGTTCAAATGGCTCTAAGCACTATGGGACTTAACATCTGAGGTCATCAGTCCCCTAGACTTAGAAATACTTAAACCTAACTAACCTAAGGACATCACACATATCCATGCCCGAGGCAGGATTAGAACCTGCGACCGTAGCAGCAGCGCGGTGCCGGACTGAAGCGCCTAGAACCGCTCGGCCACAGTGGCCGACTCCTCTCAAATAAAAACCGAGCGAGGTGGCGCAGTGGTTAGCTCACTGGACTCGCATTCGGGAGGACGACGGTTCAATCCCGTCTCCGACCATCCTGATTTAGGTTTTCCGTGATTTCCCTAAATCGCTTCAGGCAAATTCCGGGATGGTTCCTTTGAAAAGGCACGGCCGATTTCCTTCCCAATCCTTCCCTAACCCGAGCATGCACTCCGTCTGTAATGACCTCGTTGTCGACGGTACGTTAAACACTAACCACTAACTCTCAAATAAAAATTTAGTTGACTTCCATGGAAACGCTTCATTTTAACAGTAACGCAGGTTCATTCCGTAGTGTGGCGGTGCACTGTCAGATGTAACGATAACTTTTACTGAACACCAAGTGCAGCCTTTTCTAATGCGTCAGGCGAAGTATTGTAAAGTAACGTACTCTGCAAGGGTGCAATCAGCTTGTCGGCATTTCACGAGTGACGCTAGACTCGTCAGTCCATATCACGTTATTCATAAAATGTTCGTTACCTTCCACTTGGTTCAAAAGCCATTGACAAAACTGTACTCTTCGAATACGGTGTTCTCGTCGCGAGTGCTGAGTTAACATGTAATGATATGGATGCAGTTCTTCATCGTGCAGTACTTCAGCAACCAGTCTATCTGGAACTGGTGAGGAGGTGAGGAGATAACTGGAACGGGTGCTTCGCCTAGGCGATTGATGAACGGTTTCAATAATCGCGTCCTCTTAGTTATAGGATGCACCCAGCACCAAAAGCATATCGACGTATTTATCGTTTGTGTGCCTCTTCTGGAAGCCACCCTACATAAACATGACAGGACCAGTTACGGCTGCGGCCTGTGCGGTTAGTAGACACACGTATGCAGTTTAATAGATCCCACTGTATGTGATAGGCTATTGTCATGCGACAAAATGATGTCATGTTTATAAACGATGAGAACTACGAAACTGATCTCTATAGAGTAAAAAAAAGGAACCTGACGAGGATTCCAACCATAGCTCCATGGTGAATGTTAGTTTGTCCCATCAGACAACTGAGTGAGCTACGACGGCTGGTGTAATAGTACGAGGTGATACACGTTGCTATGTACATTCCGATACGGTGCACGATGTGACAGTGTTGCCCGCTCCTCTTTTTCATAAATGTGTTTTCAGAATGCACACATGTCTGATTTTGCTTCATAAACTTTTGTATTTAATGTGGGAGAGAAATCACATGCTGACCTCAAGGTGCGGCATATTTTTCTTCTTCCTGTGTGTGAGGTGGCGGAGTTAGATGGACACCCTGTATAGACAGTGATTTTGTTATGATGTTGCACACTTTCAGGGATGACGGAGAAGGTAAATGTATCAATTTCAGCCAGGGGGCCTTGGTCCGGAAACGACTGAGACGAAAGTCATAAGCGAAAATCGTTCTGATACCTTCGTCACTGGAATACATGTATTTGTACTGTTGTTAAAATTGTAGGGGAGACAACTTTCACAGGTACTAGTACGGACCAAAACAATAAAAAATTTCAAATAGATATGAGCCCCAAAATGCATACTTTATGTAGCGTGAGTAGATTAGATTAGATTATCACTTGTTCCATAGATCGTCTGAGTAGATTAAATTAGATTATTACTTGTTCCATAGATCATGAATACGACACTTCGTAATGATGTGGAACGTGGCAGGTTAGTAAAAGGTGTCTATACAAGATGTTACATTTGACAAAATATTACATGACACTCAATATTTTTCATCTTTTTTTTTGGGGGGGGGGGGGGGGGGGGAATTACCCACTTACTATATCAAAAAATTCATCTAATGAGTAGAAGGAGTTGCCATTAAGAAATTCTTTTAATTTCCTTTTAAATGCTATATGGCTATCTGTCAGACTTTTGATGCTATTAGGTAAGTGACCAAAGACTTTTGTGGCAACATAATTTTCCCCCTTCTGTGCCAAAGTTAGATTTAACCTTGAGTAGCGAAGATCATCCTTTCTCCTAGTGTTGTATCCATGTACACTGCTATTACTTTTGAATTCGTTCGGATAGTAAATAACAAATTTCATAAGTGAATATATATATTGTGAGGCTACAGTGAAGATTTCTAGCTCTTTAAATCAGTATCCGCAGGATGATCTTGGTTTAGCTCCAGCAATTATTCTGATTACACGCTTTTGTGCAATGAACACTTTTTACTCAGTGATGAGTTACCCCAGAATATGATGCCATATGAAAGCAGAGAATGAAAATATGCGTGGTAAGCTAATTTACTCAGATGCATATCGCGAAAATTTGGAAAGATCCTAATAGCATAAGTAGCTGAACTCAAACGTTTCAGCAGATCCTCAGAGTGTTTTTTTTTTTCCAGTTCAACCCCTCATCAATGCATACACCTAGAAATTTTGAATATTCTTCCTTAACTACCGATTTCTGATCGAAGTCTATATTTATTAATGGGGTCACTCCATTTACTGTGTGGAACTGTATATACTGTGTTTTGTCAAAGTTTAATGAGAGCCCATTTTCAGAGAACCACTTAATGATTTTCTGAAAAACATCGTTTACAATTTCACCAGTTAATTCTTGTCTGTCGGGTGTGATAGCTATACTTGTATCACCGGCAAAAAGTACCAGCTTTGCATCTTCGTGAATATAGAATGGCAAGTCATTAATATATGTTAAGAACTGCAGAGGACCCAAGACCGAACCTTGCGGCAGCCCATTCTTGATTGTTCCCCAGTTTGAGAAATCACCAGTTTTTTTGCATATTATATGAACTGTTTATTTCAACTTTCTGCACTCTTCCAGTTAGGTATGATTTAAACCATTTGAGCACTGTCATATTCATACCACAGTACTTGAGCTTATCTAGAAGTTCGGCCGGCCCCTGTGACCGAGAGGTTCTAGGAGCTTGAGTCTGGAACCGCGTGACTGCTACGGTCGCAGGTTCGAATCCTGCCTCGGACATGGATGTGTGTCATGTCCTTAGGTTAGTTAGGTTTAAGTAGTTCTAAGTTCTAGGGGACTGATGACCTCAGATGTTAAGTCCCATAGTGCTCAGAGCTATTTCAACCATTTTTTGAAATAGTTGTTCGATACTACGAAATACATATCTTCTACAACAGTTAACCCTCGCTGCGTTTCATATTGTTAATTAGTTTTGCTGCAAAGTCAGTAACATGCGGCAGAAGTGTTCACAACTGAACACAGGGTTTGAGGGTGAGGTGTGACGATCAGTGACTGTAGTTCGTGAATTTGCTTATTCCACCACTCGAAAGATAAAGGTGTTACCGCTTTGCCCCGCTCGGTTTGGAAAGAGCTAAGCTCCAGTTGACAGCACGAATGTGGTTTGCTTAGTACTGAAGTGAGAACAGATCGTACACTCCGCAAAATGATTCGCTTGAAGAGCAGCGACACCGCTGGTCAAGCGATCTACAGAGAGGGCGACAGTTGGATCCGCCGCTCGAGAAATTGGCTGCCGAGCTTCCCTCGCGAGTGGCAATCAGGCAGCGTAAGATACGTAATCCGGAAGGATCCCGATAAGCCCTCCAGCGCCCACAATTTGACCCGGCGCTGCAGGTATTCCGTGACCGAATTTTTTGACACGCTCCGAATTCTTTTTATAGCGCCGCGCGGCGGCGCCGGCGCATTTGCTCACACGCAGAGTTTTCGCAAATTGCGGATCGCGGCAGCGGCTTTTGGCGTCGCGTTTACTGCCGGTTTATGGGCGTGTCAGCGGTTTACGGCGGAGGCAGTAAATCTGGGGGAAGGGGCCAACTGGCAGCCGGGAGCCGGGATCTGCATCCCCCCCTGCCGGCCGCCGCTGCCGGGACGGACAGGAGACGCGCGGTTACACTCCGCCTCATTCTACTCTTCACATCGACTTGACGACGGCATAATGTGTCTTTCGTTTATTGTTGTTTCAGATCTCCAGGTGGAGGTGGGATCGTGATGGTTTGCCATTTCTGCATTAAGATTTATACCACAGATCTATTGCAGCACTTTCGGAAGCATATAGTCATGCTGTATTGTTGAGATGTATATGTATGTTTAATTCCAAAAACATGAAAGGTATGTGCTAAGGTCTGATAAAAGTAGATCCAGAAAATAAAGTCGGTAGTTGCCAACCGCAAGATGGAATGAGTATAATATCGTTGAGTAGGAGGATCTTTGACGGTTAAGAGAGCCGGGCGCGGGCAGTAAAAAGACTGGTGAGTCGCAGCTAGGTGCCCGGAGGAAGCAGACGTGTGGTGACAACTTTGAGCTAGGACTCGCACCCGCCTCGCTGTTACCCTGAGCAAACTTTAGCACGTAAATGAGAGAAGATATATAATGATTTGAAAATGGTTTTTGTTAGATAATGTTCAGAGTTAGGATTTGTATGTCGAAGGTTTGACGCAGTAAGCGTTTTGTAAATTATTTTATAAGAATGATTCGTGCTATGAAGTAAAGTTACCCACCAATGAAAGAACACAAAGAAAATGAGGCTTCTAAGCAATATATAAGTGCAGTTTATGGTTTGAAATCGATTTTGCTATAACTAAACTTATCAGAGCAAAGTTATTTCAAATAACTAATTTTATGCCATTTGCACAACTGGCATTATTCAAGTCAAGATATAATTTCATTATGTAAACATCAGGGCCAAGAGTTAATTTTTCAGTACCATTTTAATGCCATTGCACAAACGGCATTATTCTCTTAAACTTGATTGCGGAATCAAATACATGTTGCATTTCTGGCAAAATGGAGGAGTGCAAGAAACAATTTCACAGAAGCAGTCAGATGTAGGTTTGTTGAATAATTAATTTGAAACAACTTTATCATTGATGCTTTCACGAATTAAAAAGGAAACAATTTTGGTTAGATACTTTCAGACATAAGTCAAAAAATAATTTTAAATACCATTTTCCGCGTTAGAAAAGATGGCAAAAGTGTGAACTTTCAAGGTGGAAAACTGCCTTCACCAAGGCTATGAGTGCACTTGGAGTGCTACAGAGCACCACATTCAGTCACAGAGGTACGAGCTCTGCATTCTAGTTGGTACGCTGAGCAAAATGTAATGTGACAACCGGAAAGACAGGGATTAACTTGGTGCAGTTGTAGGCCGCTAAATGTTGACCACACCGGCTAATTCGAAGTTGGTTTTGAGAAGTTCTTCTGATCGTATTTGAGCCTTCATGTTATCTAACCAACCCAGAAAAATTTAGCTTTCGAGGGGTATTAATGTCTCATTCTTATCGATACCCAATAGGATTTTCTGTCATTCTGACGTTTTTTCCTATTTTAAATTTTGGTGTTTAGCGTCAACCTGAGTATATGCGAGTATAAATCTATTATTTTTCGGGTATTTTCTAGCTTTATTTCACAACTCATTGGATACGCTGGATTTAATAATATGAGGTTGTAATTTCAGATGGTTGAATCAAAATGGTGGCATTCACATTCATATTACCAACATAAAAAGGTGTATGATGCATATACTGTTGAAATATATTGTTGAGTTTTGCGTACTTATTGACAAATTCAGTTACTGGGCCACGACACGTTTCCGAAGTCATAGAATCAATTGCTATCAAGACTGGTAAGTTTTCAATCTTGCCCCCTCTTGGAAAATATTTCCACGAACGCTCAGGGCCCTTTGTGTCAAAGACATTGGCTGTCAACGTACGCTGTATATTTTCCCTCCTACAGTCGTAAAGTTGACAAGCCTCTCTTTGACCACTGTATCAAAGTTAATAATCGATTAACTCTTCTAGAAATAGCAACTTTGTTGCGGTGCCATCTTGAAGCGATGTTCCTAGGACCAAAACTTCTTGCTTGTTTTCGTGTAATGTACAGGTCTCATTTGGTGCGACTGCTACTAGAAGAGTGGGGAACCGTTCTTCTTTGTGGATGCTGCCTATACAGACGTGTAGGATTCAAAAGATGACTACGGAGGACAGGAACCAGTCAGCAAGATTGAGCAAATGGGTAGAAATCTTTATTAACCACTGTATTACCAAAATAATCATAAATAAAGGCACTTAAAAACAGCCGGCCGTAGTGGCCGAGTGGTTCTAGGCGCTTCAATCTGAAACCGCGCGAAGGCTAAGGTCGCAGTTTCTAATCCTGCCTCGGACATGGGTGTGTGTGATGTCCTTAGGTTAGTTAGGTTTAAGTAGTTCTAAGTTCTGGGGGACTGATGACCTCAGATGTTGCGTCCCATAGCGCTCAGAGCCATTTTTGAACTTAAAAACAGAAATGATAATAGTGAATCAAGGTGTGAGAGAGGGAAGTAGCATGTCACTGACTCCTTTTAACATATATATAGGGGGTAGGTCAGCTGGCGATCCGGTTGGTGCCCACAACAAACACAGTACCATAGTTGTGTCTCTCGCCAAAAGAAAGGATCCGCACGTCCTATTCTGAGGCCCATTAAAACTACTTCTTCAGGCCTTGGAGATCATACTGTGTGGCCCAGCCAGTGCTGCTTGGTTTTGCTCAGCCTTAGCCACTCTATATCCCACAGATGCTTCGATGATTCAGCTTTCTGGAGCCCTAACAGGAAGGCATGTGTCAACTCATGACCTACCATTTATTGGATAAATGGGAATGGAAGAAACATGAGAGAATAACATCTTCCTGGCTAAAGGTCACCGGTGAAGAGAATGACCCGTGGGTATTGTGCAGCGACGTGGTGAAAACAGAAGAGAGACTCATCTACATACTTAGAGCCTAGGAAACGCTGGAAGTTGTGAAGTTAACATGTCCATGATATTTAGTATGAAGCCTATGTGATGCCTGGAGTAGTTATGGAACTGTAGCGGCTTCATGAACTCCAAGTCCATTAGTAAACTCCAAACGCATGTGGACAGTTAGGTGCCACGATTTGCTTACCTTTTGAAAAGCAATATTTATGGTTTCCTGACGATGGCTTTATCGGGAAATTGACCTGGAAGGACCTAACATGGCGGCGAAGTATAAGGGAGCCGAGTGACCAACAGGAGCTCGTTTGTGGGCGTTTATGAGATAACCTTTAGGATGAATCAAAAGACAAAGAAGGTGATCGGTTCGAGTTTGCACGGTAAGAAGTGTGAAGTGGAGAGAGAGAGAGAGAGAGAGAGAGATTGAAGGAGTAACAGCAAGAAGAGGTTAGCAGGTGTACCTGAAGCAGCTGAAAAGTGGAAAGACGTACTCTTCGCTGCGCAAAGTAAAATACCGAAGGGAATTTGCCGTAGTTGATTTATGGGCGGAGGAAAGGTTTCTGAACGGTAGAAGACATGATAACCGGAAATTTTCATTTATATTGACTTGTTCCAAGAAAGGGGTCGAAGTTTATAATGCTGATGCTGCAACTTCCGCATCAGTGCCAGTGGAGATACAGAGACAGGAATTATGGCACACAAAAGAGCTTCTCATTTAATTTCTATTGGTATGTCCTTCTTAGTAGTTAAACTTTCACTCTTTTAAGTATTTTCTGGTATTTTGTGTTATTCTATTCCAGTGTGTGCTGTAGTAAAAAAACTTATGTCTTTATTTATATTGGCTTGTCTACCTTAATACTTAGTCTTTTCCTCACTAAATGTTTTCAGGTATTTTCTGTGGCCGTCCGCATCTCGTGGTCGTTCGGTAGCGTTCTCGCTTCCCACGCCCGGGTTCCCGGGTTCGATTCCCGGCGAGGTCAGGCATTTTCTCTGCGTGGTGATGGCTGGGTGTTGTGTGCTGTCCTTAGGTTAGTTAGGTTTAAGTAGTTCTAAGTTCTAGGGGACTGATGACCATAGATGTTAAGTCCCATAGTGCTCAGAGCCATTTTTTGGGGTCGCCGCTGTATTCAAGCGGGTGCCGTAACCTTTACTTGTGCAGCAGGTACAACTGAACGAAAGTGATCAGTCTTACGAATCTGTCAGTTATTGTGTTCTTTTAATTATATGTGTTACTCTAAATCTACCGGCGTGTGAGCCGTGGCGGCTTCCTTCTTTCTCCCGCCATGTGCAATAGAGAACTATCGGTTTCCAGCCAAAGAGAGCGTCTTCCAACTAGGGGACGCGGCTGTGCCGCCACGAGCGGCCCAGCGGTTGCCGTCAGCGGGAGGGCGCTTTGCGGCGTGAAGTCTGTGTGGGGTCCAGATGTGGTTACGCTGGCCGTTAGAGGTCCGTTTACACGGCGGTTCTCCGACTTTATTCTCGAGTGCGCGTTATTCTAGTGATCTTCAGCCCAAAAACTAATTTCATTTCTATGTTTAAGTCTTTTTCCTCCCATTTGCGGAATCAGTTTGTATGAACTAAAGTACAGGGAGTCTGGTGTTTCGGAGAATCTGATTCATTATGTGCTTTGGATTATGAAATTACGATGCTGTGTGTCGGCGCATTGATGTCTAGTTTTGTTTCCTGTCCTGGTATCTTATTACCCGGTGCTGAGCAGAATTAAGGGGCTGCAATGCCTGAGATGTGGTTCTGGTAAGCGTATGCTCAGCAGTAAATCTGGCAGTATAAAAACATTTAAAATTGTTTAAATGACTGGTGATTCTGTGTTCAGAGAGTGCCAAGGGAACCCCTTCCTGCCTGAACACCCGATTACGGGAGATTGTGAAAGGGGCTAGTGGTGCCACAACTCAAACGCTCCCTTTGTTTTTTGAAGTGTTACGGCTGTTGTGGTGCACACAGAGGACATCGAACCTGTTGGCCTCATAGTTCTCTTGTGGACCTGCTGCCTGTGTGCATCGGCTGCTGACTTCACCTTAGCCGACCCTGCCGCCTGCTGTATCACCTCACACCGCAAGGAAATAAGTAGTGTAACATTTTTTCCTTGCTTTCCATAAATGAGTAAAATGCAAAACTAGACTAAACTCTCTTATTTCCTGTCAAAGTTTAATTTAATTGCCCTGTGGACTTCGTTTGTAAATTGTTAAAGAATTTTTTGGATTCACTCTATTTTAAACTTATTAAGCGGCAATAGTCGTTGAGTATATGCTGAAGATTGGCTTAATGTGAAGCTGGAAATTTGCATTTATAATTCTTAGTAATAAATGTTTTTCAGATGGTAAATGATGCTTACCTGAAACCCAGGCCAATCCTTCCACACAATTCACTCTGAGCCTCCGGGCCCCTAACCCAGAGATTCATGAATACTGCTACCATTCAAATGGCACCTAGACTTCAGCACCTGCAGTTCGCTAATCATATGAAAGAACGCTGGATCTTTGGGAAATGAACAGTTAGAGAGATGTGATGAACTGTATTTAGAAAATTATCATCATCTCAGGTAGGGAAGCGTCATGTGGGTGGCAGCTGGACATCAACATCTTCATTCAGATGGATGAATGAAGGGATGGTATAACACAGTACACAATCCTGTGTCTCGACAGCGCCGGCCGGTGTGGCCGAGCGGTTCTAGGCACTTCAGTCTGGAACCGCGCAACTGCTACGGTCACAGGTTCGAATCCTGCCTCGGGAATGGATGTGTGTGATGTCCTTAGGTTAGTTAGGTTTAAGTAGTTCTAAGTTCTAGGGGACTGATGACCTCAGAAGTTAAGTCCCATAGTGCTCAGAGCCATTTGAACCATTTGTCTCGACAGCAAGATGACTGCATCAATGGGGACAGCACACTGTGCAGTTGCATTTGCCTTGAGGGCATCCTTAGCTGCGTCATCGGCAGTTTTAAGTTCCCTGAATTCCCATGTGTCATAGTACACAGCCGAGTGACACCTCCTTCCCCTGCCTCTAAAGATGAATAAAGGAATTGTGGATTGCCTGTCCCTGATATCTACTGGGTACATGTAACAGGGAACCCGAAACGCAAATGAGTGTTGGAAGCAGATGAGTAATTTAATAGAATGCGAACACATCCGCGATGGAGCACTCATGAGCGCATAATACACTGATGAGCCAAAACATTACGACCACTGCCCACCAAGAGAGTGAATGCCGGCTGGTGGTGCTGTGAGCATGTGATACGATAACGGAAGTATAAAAATGGAGGACGAGAAGGGAATATTCTAGCCACGATATGAGGGACCGATAGGGAAATGCATTAACATAAACTACTTTCACAAAAGAACAGGCACCCTGGAAACGTCGAAGCCTGTCGGCTGTTCGTGTGCTACTATTGTGATTGTCTATGGAAATCGGTCAAAGGATGACGAAGCCATAACCAACTCAAAATTTGCTGGGCGTCCGCGCCTTATGGTTCAAATGGCTCTGAGCACTATGGCACTTAACATCTTAGGTCATCAGTCCCCTAGAACTTAGAACTACTTAAACCTAACCAACCTAAGGACATCACACACATCCATGCCCGAGCCAGGATTCGAACCTGCGACCGTAGCAGCCGCGCGGCTCCGGACTGAGCGCCTAGAACCGCGAGACCACCGCGGCCGGCTCCGCGCCTCATCACAGAACTTGGAGGTCGATGGCTTGTCCGCTCTATAAAACAGGTTGCAACCTGTAGTACATCTGACGATATTATACAATGATGGCGCAGGCACAAGTGTATTGGAGCCCACTATTTTGTGCCCATTTTTGAACATGGACTCCCTAGCAGACGACCCTATGTGTTCCCATGTAGAACCAACAATATCGTCAATCACGGTAGCAGTGGGCATGGGACCTTCGAGATTGAATCGTGGTCAATGCAAACGTGTCGCGTGGTAAGGTGAATATCTTTTCTGGTTATAACAGGTAAGCCGTTATCCAGGATAACAGCTGATCGAAACATACACTGCACCATGAACACAGGCTATTAGGGGCAGTACTATGCTATGGTGGGGGTGGGGGAGGGTCATTCACCTAGACTTACGTGGGACCTGTGGTACTAACCAAAGGCACCAGGACAGCTATGGACTACGTGAACTTTATTACGTAGCACTTGTTTTCCTTCGTGCTTGACGTCTTCCCCGACGCCAGTGGCATCTTCCAGCAATATCCTGTTGAAATGCGCGTATTAGATTTCACAAGACTTCACAAGTACTACATTTCACTATAAGAGTAACCAAAGCTGCTTTCTATGGCTGCCAATATCTTAATTTACTGACCAAAGAAGAATTGTGATGACCTGGAAAGTAGAAGGTGTCACTCTGACGCATCTGACTCTGCTTTTTGTTAATCTTATAAATTATGAGTCACAACAGTGACCAAACATAAAATCAGAGGGCTGCCGAATCATGAGGCAAATGAAATGTAGATTGTAAGGTTTACAAAACTAAAGTATACTCATACCGCATGGCGTCGGGCAAAGCTCTGAGATAGGATAAGTCATTATTGTCGCTCGACGCCTCACTGTATTTTAATTTGGAAGTTCACTTGACGATCAACACGTGGTGAGTCAGACCACATTTCACATGTTGCGGTTCAGTCGAAAATAACTCCCATAGAAGAGACACCTCTTCAGTGTGACTAGAATCTGTTAGAATTTTTACCTAGCATAAGTAGATTATTTCTGCATCTCCGCTATTGTTTCCCCATATTCAAATCAAATGGTTCAAATGGCTCTTAGCACTATCTGACTTAACATCTGAAGCCATCAGTCCCCTAGACTTAGAACTACGTAAACCTAACTAACCTAAGGACATCACACACAGCCATGACCGAGGCAGGATTCGAGCCTGCAACCGTAGCAGCAGCGCGATTCCGGACTGAAGAGCCTGAACCGCTCTGCCAAACGGCCGGCTCCCCACATTCACTTCCTCAGAAATTACGTAACAATGCAACATGACCTAGTAGCAGCACTACGCTCCTGCTCTCGATTCTCGTGTTCCTTATAGCAGCGAGGAAGCGTTACAAGATTTTTACTGCATGCAGGGTATTCGGAAATTCCTGTTACACACTTCTAGGACTTGTAGACGGGAGTAAATGCATAGTATTTCGAATAGGAGCCCATTTCCAAAAACGGTTTCAAATCAGATGTGCAATGCGTCCACGTCTGCTGATGAAAAGAGAAAAGTCTCAAGAGTTGCTTGTCCTGGTATGCAATAGGGTGAGAAGGTCAGCTGACGTCACTTTACGCTGTTGTAATGCGTCAGTACTGCCCTGTACCCACAGTATGCTGCGTTTGTGTTGTTTTTTTTTTTTGTTTTTGTTCTGAAATAATGTAGACATCTAATGTTTAAGTGTTAATACAAACAAATGTACTTAAGTGATAAATCAATGTTTCGTTATGTTTCCTTTCGAATTGTTACCCAATAGTTGTACTGCCTCACGCCTGATTCAATTCCTCAAACAGAAGTGGATGAGTTTAACATCTGAACTGAAACCGTTTTAGAGTGAAAACGGTACGTTTCCAGACATGGGTTCCTATACAAAATATTATGTGCTCACTCCCCCTCTACAAGTTCTAGAAGTTTGCAACAGGAATCTGCGAACATCCTGTATACAGATTCAGTAGAACTTCATTCTATTATGTAATAACTACATTACAGAATATACTGCAAACGGAATGAAATCAAGAAAGAAATAGAAAGTAGTTGTAATTGGTTTGACGAATGCTAAGCAAACAAACATTGGGCACGTGCAAGGTATATCACATGAAATGTGCCAACAGTAAGAATTTAAAACTACACTCATTTGGACTAATTATCTATATACAGTTTTGTAAATGCATATTAAGATATATATACACATAAAATGAATAACCAGGACGGAGAAAATCTTTTACAAGCGCCTTAGTAGATTTCCCTATGTGTTCATTTGCCCCAATTCCACTGTTTATTTGAAGAAATGTCATATCGTTGCCTTGAAATGAATTATGTATCTTTTCCCATCGCAATCGATCTGTGTGGAACGTTCCCGAAACGAGGAATTTCTGTTATCAACTTACAGAGCGCACTCAGATGGTGTGATCTGTTGGTTTCACCATTGTTGGGTGACTGCGATTATTTCACCGATGACTCGGTACATTTCGAAATTAGCAGGCTCGTTACTTCAGATTCTCAGCTCATAGTTTCGGAGGTAAAACGCTAAACACGTTTGCTGTAGGAGGCAGCGCCATTTCGGAAAGAATCCAGTTTTGCAGGAACAGTAAGTTAAAAACATTTTCGGCGAACGACGCGGTTCACCTTAATAAGGAGCTTACTATGGCGACATTGTCAGTAGTTTCATATTTCTTCAATTTCATATTTTTTCGATTGGTATTATTGTTAGGATTTCTTGCAATTAAGAGCCACATTTTTTGCGTTAATTATTGGAAGTCATGTTGTCAATGTAGAGCAGTCAAATTGAGTTGGGCTTGTATATTGTGGGTAATAAAAGAATAGGTTAAGTTTGAGTTGTCTTTGTTAGGAAAAATTCTGAACGTCAGTGTTCGGTAAAAAAAAATTATTAAAGAGGATGTTTCAATATTATTAAACATTCAGGCCTCTCACCTGGTTAATCTGTGCAATGAAGAGCTGATTGGAAATTATATACAGGATGAATCCCCTAAAATTTGCATCGCAGTATTGTGGAAACGGAAATGAATGGATTGGTAGTCAACCAATCAACAGACTGCAATAAAACTTAGAAATTATATTTTTGTGTGCAGACGTACACTTTTTGTAAAGGTAACCGTGTCTATCGACATGAACACGCTAAAAGCAGCGTAAATTAGAATGTCAGTGGTGTTTGTTGAAGGATTCTAGTGCGAGTTGTTCACAAGATATGTATTTTGGGAAGTTCCCACACTGACACTTGCTTGTGCCATTCAGCCTGCCCTAGGAACGATGTTGTTATATTTGTTTACGGTGTGCTTCTGTGCTCCGTGAGTGCATTGCGACTTGCTAGTCAGTGTGTCATTCCAAGCAGTAGCTCGTGAATGGACAATGGGATTTACCAATGTATAAAAAGCAGACATGCTCAAGGGCTATGGAGAGGGTAGAAACAATGCTATTCACTATTGTTCGGTGTATACGGCAAGATACCCCAACAGACGTCAACCATCTCGGCAGTTGTTTATCATTCTCTTCAAATGTTCAAATGTGTGTAAAATCTTATGCTTACACACTACTTAACCTAAACTATCCTACACACACACACCCATGCCCGAGGGAGGACGCTAACCTCCGCCGGGACGAGCCGCACAGTCCATGACTGCAGCGCCTCAGACCGCTCGGCAAATCCCACGCGGCTATCAATCTATTCACATGGTTCAAATGGCTCTGAGCACTATGGGACTTAACTTCTGAGGTCATCAGTCCCCTATGACTTAGAACTACTTAAACCTTACTAACCTAAGGACATCACACACATCCATGCCCGAGGCAGGTTTCGAACCTGCGACCGTAGGGGTCGCGCCGTTCCAGACTGTACGTGTACTACTCGTCTTGGCATACCCCATTGGCTTCGTCAGGTGAAACGTCAGAGCCCATGGAGTATAAATATGTGGTGTAGGATAGTGAACCATCAGCTCGAAGACCTGTTTTTTATAGACACAACGCGCACAAGTATCGCAGCCTCCTAACAGCTCATCTTCCACGGATGCCACAAGACGTTCGTCTACAGGCTCGGAGGAACCTGTGGTACCAACATGATGGCTGTCCATCCCATAGTGCACGAACTGTTTCCAAATCGTTGGATTCGACGCAGAGGACCTGTACTTTGGCCAGCCCATTCCCCGGATTTGACGCCTGTAGACTTTTCTTCTGTGGGCAAAGTTGAAGGACGCTGTTTACAAGGACATACCAACTACAACCGAGGATGTGCAACGACGTATTATTACGGCAAACTGCTCGGAGACCTCAGCTGAAATCCCAGCATGTGTGTAGCATTCGTTCGATACCATACCGCTGCCGGAATTGAGTTTGAACACAATCTGTGACGGTCAATTGTCTTATTACTGGTCAGAATCCACATAACTAGTGTATGCACTTGTACTGTTCTTTAGTGTGTGCTACCACGGGTGTTGAAATGTGGTGCTACACAAGAATGCTAAAGATTAGATGGGTAGATCACATAACTAATGAGGAGCTATTGAATAGAATTGGGGAGAAGAGGAGCTTGTGGCACAACTTACTAGAAGAAGGGATCGGTTGGTATGACATGTTCAGAGACATCGAGGAATCACCAATTTAGTATTGGAGGGCAGCGTGGAGGGTAAAAATCGTAGAAGGAGACCAAGAGATGACTACACTAAGCAGATTCAGGAGGATGTAGGCTGCAGTAGGTACTGGGAGATGAATAAGCTTGCACAGGATAGAGTAGCATGGAGAGCTGCATCAAACCATTCTCAGGACTGAAGACCACAACAACAACAACAACCATAGGTGTTATACAAGTGTGGGAACTTTCCTAAATACGATATCTCGTAAACGACTCGCACTAGAATCCTTGAACAAACAGCACCGACATCCTTAATTATACTATTTTTAGTGTCTTAATGTCAATGGGCGTCGCTCTATTTAAAAACGTGTGTGTTTGCACAAAAAACAGACTTTCCAAATTTTATTACAGTCCGTTGATAGGCCTACAGTACTAGATCCTGACTACCAATTCATTCTGTGAGAACGGCACATCACTATCTCGTTCCATTTCCGCAATGTTTTCGGTACAAATTTTAGATGGTTCATCCTGTATATGTAGCACTCCGTCTTCAGGCCACAAGTGGCCCTTCGGAACCAACCGACCACCGTGTCATCCTCAGCTGAGGATGCGGGTAGGAGGGGCGTGTGGTCAGCAACCGCACTCCCGATCGTTATTATGGTTTTCTTTGACCATAGCCACTACTGTTCGGTCGAGTAGTTCCTCAGTTGGCATCAGGAGGATGAGTGCACCCCGAAAAATGGCAACAGCGCATGGCGGCCCGGAGGGTCACCCATCCAACTGCCAGCCACTCTGTTATCTGACGGGAACCAGTGTATCCACTGTGGCAACGCCGATGTCTCTGTATATGTAGGCAAGGAACTGTTTACCTCGGCGGCCACTTTGGGACCGGGCTTCAGTCGCTGGCTTTCGTTTTCATCTCAGTTAACAGTACACACACCACAAAGCACTTCACAAAGAAGGAAACCACGTACACCCACTTGATAACTATGCTGAGGAAAGAAGGCAGGCGCTACAAAATTTTAGTACCTCCTATGAATGCTTATGAAAACGGGTCACCCTAATTCCTACGCACGTCACTCATTGAACTAGATAGATACAATGGCGTTGTCCTGTAGTCGCCTCAGCTTCCTCCTTCACAGCGGGAGAATGCGAGACGCAGCACTACTCACCAGATGGCTCTCGCAGCTGCCAGTACTCGGAGGCCTGTAGCGTCTCTCGCTGGATCTCAAGGACGAAACGAATGTTTGAGTTCTCGTAGCACGGATTGTCGAGAATATTGGAGTGCCCTTTTATGGCTCTCTGCTCTGGGCTTATACGCAGTGTCTCCTCGAAGCTCCAAAATTAATGAACTCTCGACGGCTCCGAAGTGAATTCTGGGTAACTGCCGTGCGGAGATTTCCCCGAGGGTCTTACGGCTAAGTTACACATTTATTCTGTGTTCTCGTTTCATACGAAATCACTATTATTTCGCCAGCAAGAGACCTCGTCCATAGCGTTTCAGCAGATAATTCTAACTAAAAAGAAGCAGATTTTCTGTCTGTCGTGTCATTATAACGTACCATTGTCCGTGAAAGAATTTCTAGAACTAGATAAACGAAAGTTATCATTATTCACTACTTTTTTACGATCGGTACCTTGGAACATACAAAAATTTAAGATATTCTACTCTACGCACAGCGGTAATGACAATCTTTATTTGTGTAGACCATCCACGAAGGCAAAAGGAAAAGGGTTAATTGATTTTGGCATACCATGTACCCTCCCTTGCATCCTGTATGGTGACATAGAATGCAGCTGTTCCGTGACGCTGACTGAAAGTTGTGATATACGAAATTATTTTTCATTAATTTCATTTTATTGCGTAGCTTGCTATTAATGAAACCAATTTGTTATTAGGTTGCTGAATAAATTCATTATCTTGTGCCATCTGAATGTCAATGCGCTTCTAGAACAGGCTTTGCTGATTGTCATCAGTCATTCTACTTTAACTACTGCGATTGTGATCAAACTTATAATATTGTAGAACAGTAAAGCGTTTCTCGCTTCCCGCGCCCGGGTTCCCGGGTTCGATTCCCGTCGGGGTCGGGGATTTTCTCTGCCTCGTGATTACTGGGTGTTGTGTGATGTCCTTAGATTAGTTAGGTTTAAGTAGTTCTAAGTTCTAGGGGACTGATGACCATAGCTGTTAAGTCCCATAGTGCTCAGAGCCAAGCCAGTAAAGCGTTTGTGCTATTTGTGATCCATGAAATGTGTACTGCCGAATGGAAAATGAGAACGCCTTCAAAATACACCGTCAGTCCAAAACTCCTGAGTTTGCTTTTGTTCCTGGTCAGTGACGCCAGCGCACCAACTGCGGTGGCAGGCTTAGCTAGCAACTGTAAACAACAAATGTGCGTTCGACCAGTCAGCTGTGAGCAGGCTGCGTTAAGTAGTGTACGTCCGGCAGCAGTGTGTCAGCGTTGTTGTCTCACAAATTGCAAAGGAGCAACTAAGAGAACATCTTCAAATCAAGTGTTCAAGAATTCTCCAAAATATCCTGAACACGAGAGTAAAGTGAATGCATAGATTTTCCCCCACACTTCGACTCCCGAACAAAAGCAACGATGCGTGGACGCTTGCCGCGATTTAGTTCAAATAATAAACACAGACAGTTATTTTCCGGAAAAAAAATCATCATTGTTGGAGAGACTTGATGTTATAAATAAGAAGCTTCCACAAAACGACAACGTGCATAATGGATCTTTGATTGTTGCCCAGACCCTAGAAGCGAATGTGGTGCTCAAGTTGGGCAACATCCCAAAGAAGGAGTTTTCTTTTCATATTGTTGTATGAACGTCCTGTGTGTTGTACTCGAGTGGTGGTAGACTGTAGAACACCTGAAGCATTAAACCATTATCTTTATCTTTCTCTCTTTTCTCATTCATGCAGTCTCGAAACTTTTTGGACTGATAGTTTATGCTCGGTCTTGAAGTGTGATAAAGAGGCATAAAAGGAGTACGTGCTTCAGACATTTTTTCGCATACAGGATGAATGACAAGGGAAACACTGAAAAGAACAATGGTTTTGTCGCTACACAGATTATTACTTTTACTTTAAAGAACGACACCGCGAAACAACCAAAAACTGCCCTAATTGTATGTATTTACTGCAGCTAATTTCCGTCAAGCGGCTCTCTTCAAGTCATGAATATCGTAACATCAGCTTAAGGGTAAGCTCCTCGACTTCGGGTGCATGGTCGTTTGACCGAAATAAATGTACATTATAGGAGCTTTTGGTTCTTCCGTGATGCCGTTAAGCACCATGAACCTGTGCAGACCTCGCTCTAACAATGACACTGTGTATACTACCGAGACGACACAAGTCATGAGATAGCGATGAGCACATGCACTGATAAGCCGACACATTATGAGCACTCACAAAGCAACGATAGATGTCG
The DNA here is from genome assembly GCF_023897955.1 of Schistocerca gregaria. Taxonomy (NCBI): domain Eukaryota; kingdom Metazoa; phylum Arthropoda; class Insecta; order Orthoptera; family Acrididae; genus Schistocerca; species Schistocerca gregaria. The sequence continues at coordinate 618,178,616 of NC_064920.1, forward strand.
CCTAGTGGAGTTCTGGGCTCGTGACGCGTTAACAAAAGTATGTAAGCGGCGCAGACACAGACGGAGGATCACCCTAGGGCAGATATGGGCTGCAAATGGGGAAATCCATTCAGATAAGCGACTTTGACAAAGGGCAGATTATTATTATGTAGAGTCTGTGAACGAGTATCTCGAAAATGGCGACGCTGCTCGAATGTTCACGTGCTACTGTCGTGAGCATCTACGGGAAGAGCTAGGACAGTGAAACAAGCACTAGGCGCTAAATGGTCGACGTCCACGACTCTTCGTAGGAAGTGGGTTTTGTAGGTTTATCTGCTCTGTAAAATAGGATACATCGTCATCTGTGGCATCTCTGCCGAAAGAGCATAATGCTGGTGCACGCACAAGTGTTTCGGGGCACACTTTTCATCGTACTTTATTGAACACGAAGCTCCGCAGTAGGCCACCCCCACGTGTTCACATGTTGACCCTACAGCATCGTCAGTTACGATTGAAGTGGACACGGGGCCATCCGTATTTGACCGTCGATCAATGTAAACGTGTTCGCTCTTCGTGTGAGTCACACTGCTTCGACGGTCGTCTCCACAAACACCGTCATCAAGATGAACGGCGCCTCGAAACGTGCAGCGCGCCACGGACGCAGGCTGGTGGGAGTAATATTATGCTATGGGAGACATTCTCTTGAGCTTGCAAGGTACCAGTGGTAGGAAGGCACGCTGACAGCTTCTTGATGTCTTCTCGTAGGGCGATGTAATCTTTCAGAAATACAATAGTCCATATCTCAGAGTCAGAACCGCGCTACAATGGTTTGAGGAGCATTACAGTGAACTCACCAAATTTTGCTGATATAAATCCTATGGAACCCACCTGAGTCGCTATCGGGCACCATCATCACTTACGCAAATCAGAGGCCTGTTATTTACGCATATTACATGGCTGTATGTAGACATCTAATGCCACATACCTCCACAGACCTACCAACAAACTGTCAGAGCCTTGATACGTAGAATCAGTGACGTATTTCGGTGTAAAGACGGACAGACAAGCTATTAAGCAGGTGGTCATAATGTTTGGCACATCAGTGTATCAGGTAGCGTTAGCATCGCGGACACTAGGTACGATAAGCCAGTGCATTGGCGTGGCTGTCATTTGTACTCAGGTGACTCATGTGAACAGCTTTTATGACTTTATTATGGGACCACGTCGGGAATTAACAGATTTTGAAAGCGGATTGGTAGTTGAAACTAGACGCATGGCACATTCCATTTCGGAAATCGTTAGGGATTTCAAAATTCTGAGAGCCACAGTGTCAAGAGTGTGCTGAGAATACCAGATTTCAGGCATTACCTATCACCATGGACAACGCGGTGGCCGACAGCTTTTACATAACGACCAAGAGGAGCAGTGTTTACGTAGAATTGTCAGTGCTAACAAACAAGCAACACTCCGTGAAACTGCCGCAGGAATTGACGGGGACTTAGAACGAATGTATCCGTTAGGACAGTGAGGCGAAATTTGGCGTTATTGGCTATGAGAACAGATGACCGGCGCAGGTGCCTTTCCTAACAGCACGACATCGCCTGCAGCGCTTCATCTTTTAACACTCTTATTATATTACCTGTAATGGTCTTTTCTAACTTCTTTATATGTTTTTACTTAATGTGACTTCTGTATAACCAAGTTCTTTGACGTTACATCGATATAAATATTTTATTCATTATTTATTTAAGTAATTGTAATTAATCTATAAATGTAATTTCAAAAGTTATGTGCTGCAAAGGAATGATGATGTTATATTTTAATTATAATACTGCTTCACTCATATAGAAAGTAGGTTTGTAATCATGTAAAACTTGAAGGGAGGTCTCTCCGCAACGGAACTGGTTAGGCGGGAATAGGAAAGATGGAATTGGCGGTTGAACTGCAAGGCTGTACGTGGCAAGAGTCAGTCGGTGGCTAGCAGTCAATGTGTTCGCATCTTGTGAACTGAACGAGAGAAGAAAAACAGTAAGATTGTATAATATAGCCTCGGATGGGGAAGTAATTTGGCTTATAAATGTTAATGTCTTGTGACTAGAGCCTCCCGTAGGGCAGAACGTTCGCCGGTTGCAAGTCTTTCGATTTGACGCCACTTCGGCGACTTGGGCGTCGATGGGGATGAAATGATGAAGATTAGGACAACATAACACCCAGTCCCTGGGCGGAGAAAATTTCCCACTCAACCGGAGATCAAACTGACATTCCGTCGCGCTGACCACTCAGCTACCGGGGGCGGACATTTGGCTTGTTATTCATGGCATACTTTGACTAGCTTTTCACTACGAAAATCCGACGCAAAGAAGAGAATTTTCAGAGCTAGTTACCAAACAAGAGCCATGGATACTTTTGCCTTCTTTTTCGGATAACCACAGCAGATTGACACAGCCACCACATTCTTCTCAAATTATCAACTGAGAACTGTGTAATTGCATGGACCAGTTTTGTGGTTTCGTTTCCTATAATACGTTTGTGTTCTGCAAATTCTGTGTTGGTCCATCATATTTTATACTTAGTCATTTACCTACACATGGTCCTATCGTAAGTGCTACGATGAACCCAAGTATCCTATTGCACTGAATTGAAAAGTAATTATCTTCTCTGACAAAAGTTAATAAACTTTGCGGAGTTGTAAAATACATAATTATTTTAGTGATCATAAGTTCTGAAATACTCCACGTAGTTTTCATAAATGTACAGTTAAAGTCTCATCAAAGTACTAAGAGAGGCTTTAAAGTATACAGTTCACAGGTTTTTCTTATTGAAACAATAGTGTTTACAATTTCATGTGTTATGTGGTTAACAGTGTTTCCGATATTGTGTTGTGACTAAAGTGTTAAGACTCGATCTGATTATACTGATACATTAGTTTCTGAGTCCCTAAGATAACAATTGAGCCAGCTTTGAATATCATATTACGATAACAGCAATTAAGAATAAGCAACTGGTACAAAAATTTTAGCTATACATAATCCAGGTATAACATGTTCCATTTGAGCTAAATAATATAAGGAAGTAAATATTCCTTGAGAATTCAAATAATAATCCGTACAAAAAATACACTTACTTCGTAACTATTCCGACAGTAGTGATTTCCTATCATTAAACTGACAAAAGAACCTCTCGTCCAAGTCTGTAGTGCTCCACCATAAGTAATCATTTACGTATAATTATCAGTATCTGTACTGCACAGATAGTAAGTGTTATTGAAAGCCAGTTCTTAACTAAATGCATTAATACTCTTCCTGTGTCGTTCAAGTCAAATCGCTGGTTCACTGCATGCTAAATTACACTACCATTTGGTACCCCATCAGCGAAACAGAAGCTCAGTATCTAAAGTCAACCCCAAGAGTTAACTTTCTTTGTGAACCGCGCTAGTACTGGGTACAACTTTGCCTAATTAAGCTGTCGACTGTTTCCTTTTACGTAATTACAGTTTACTTGAGTACTAACAGAACTTTACACTGCTTCCTTTCAACAGAAATGTTTAACGGAAAAAAATTATTACGATACCTTTCTATTGCACACAGTCACAAACACACAAATAAAAATCGTAACATTACGGTAAATTACTAATTTAATAACAGCCGATAGTGTTATAACCTGGGCTCGTGACCACATCGGTTGGACGCTGCACGACTGTAAAACCGTGGCCTGATCATATTAGTCCCGATTTCAGTTGATAAGAGCTGATGATAGGGTTCGAAGCCGGCCGTGGTGGTCTAGCGGTTCTGGCGCTCAGGCCGGAATCACGGGACTGCAACGGTCGCAGGTTCGAATCCTGCCTCGGACGTGGATGTGTGTGATGTCCTTAGGTTGGTTAGGTTTAAGTAGTTCTAAGTTCTGGGGTACTGATGACCACAGATGTTAAGTCCCATAGTGCTCAGAGCCATTTTTGAATAGGGTTCGAGTGTGGCGCAGACACCACGAAGCCGTGGACCCAAGTTGTCAATAAGGCACTGTGCAAGCTGACGGCGCCTCCGCGACGGTGAGGGCTGTGTTCACGTGGAATGAACTGGATCCTCTGGTCCAGTTGAGCAGATTATTGACTGGAAATGATTACGTTCGGTGGCTTGGAGACTATTTGCAGCATTCATGGACTTCGTGTTCCCAAACAACGGTGGAATCTTTACGTATGATAATGCCCCGTGTCACCGGACCAAAATTGCTCGCAATTGGTTTGAAGAACATCCTGCACAATTCCAGCGAATGATTTGTCACCCAGGTCATCCGACATGAATCCTGTCGAACATTAACTCGCTCCGTGCGGCGAAACCGACACTTTGTGGATTCTAACAGTGGGACTCTTCACTGACGCTCTTGTCAGTGAAGTCTCTAAATTGCTCCCAGCAAGATGCGTTCACTATCGACACCAGAAGGATAATACCGCTACAAGCCATATGCCTGTTTCCAGCATCTGCATGTGCGCTCCCTACATCGAATCCCCACGACCATTATAAAGGCAGTGCCTACTGCTACACGGGTCGTGAAGCTGACAACCAATCGCCTGTAGTTCATACTCCGTATAGAACACTGTTCTGGAAAATTCTACAGCTCCTCCTATGACTAAGGACTCCGCCAATCAAATTCACTGCTCTGCTTTTTGCTGAGAAACGCGTCTCGCCATCTCCCATGAGAAGATCTGCGAAGAATCAACTCGTGTCTGCCATTCGTGACCTGCGGGCATTCCTTCACACAGATAGGATGCCTCCCTCTCTTGTAAGATACTGTCGCTTTACACCCCCAACTTTCAGCGCCTGGCTGTTTAGCCTGGCCTTTTAGCGACAGGGATGCGTCTCGCATCCACTCCCCGGCTCGCCATAGGACGAGCAGTAAAATATCCCTCCCGGTCGAACGTGATACAGCTTCTTTTCTAACCTTTCTACGGGCAACAGCTTTCATAAGAAACCTTAATGGTCACTGCTCCCAGCTGTCAGTGTCCAGCTCAAATTAATTCCCCGGCACGCAGCACTACAGAAAAGTGTTAGTACGTGGTGCTACCCATTACCAACCAAAGAAATAATCACTTATCAAAATTACCCATCGTAAACCGCTATTTCATATCAAATAAAATACGCAAAACGAACTGGTGTAGTATTACATCTTTTTTTGTGTTATCAGTCATCCGACTGGTTTGATGCGGCCCGCCAAGAATTTCTCTGCTGTGCCAACCACTATTATCTCAGAGTAGCATTTGCAACCTACGTCCTTTATTATTTGCTGGATGTATTCCAATCTCTGTCTTCCTCTACAGTTTTTGCCCTCTCCAGCTGCCTCTAGTACCACAGTCACTCCCTCGTGTCTTAACAGATGTCGTATCATCCTGTTCCTTCTTATCAGTATTTTTCACATATTCCTATCCTCTCCGATTCTGCGCAGGACCTCCTCATTCCTTACCTTACCAGTCCACCTAATTTTCAACATTCGTCTGTAGCACCACATCTCAGATGCTTCGATTCTTTTCTTTCTGGTTTTCTCACACTCCATGTTTCACTACGATACAATGCTGTACTCCAACGTACATTCTCAGAAAATTCTTCCTCAAATTAATGTCTATGTTTGATACTAGTAGACTTCTCTTGGCCAGGAATGCCCTTCTTCCCATTGCTAGTCCGCTTTTGATATACTCCTTGCTCAGTACATCATTGGTTATTTTGCTGCCTAGGTAGCAGAATTCCTTAACTTCATCTATTTCATGACCATCAATCCTATTTTTTGAGTTTCTCGCTGCTCTCATTTCTGCTACTCCTCACTACTTTCGTCTTTCTTCGATTTACTCTCAGTCCATATTCCGTACTCATTAGACGGTTCATTCTATACAGGAGATAATGTAATTCTTCTTCACTTTCACTCAGGATAGCAATGTCGTTAGAGAATCGTATCATTGATACACTTTCACGTTGAATGCTAATTCCACCCTCTACAGGATTGAACAGTAGGGGCGAGAGACTACAGTCCTGTTTTATACCCTCTTTAATCCTAGCATTTCATTGTTGGTCGTCCACTCTTATTATTCCCTCTCAGTTCTTGTACATATCGTGTATTACCCGTCTCTCCCTATAGCTTACTCCTATTTTTCTCAGAATTTCGAGCATCTTACACCGTTTTACATTGTCGAACGCTTTTCCACATCTTTAAATCCTATGAATTTGTCTTGATTTTTCTTTAGTCTTGCCTCCATTATCAACCGCAACGTCAGAATTGCCTCTCTTGTGCGTTTGCCTTTCCTAAAACCAAATTGCTCGTCATCCAACATAACCTCAATTTTATTTTCCATTCTTCTGCATAGAGGCCATCAATGTACTCTTTCCACCTATCCGCTCTCTCCTCTACACTTAACAACGGCATTCCGGTTGCACTCTTAATATTACCCTTGGTTTTAATTTCACCGAAGGTTGTTTTGACTTTCTTATATGATCAGTCGAGCCTTTCAACTATCTTTTATTTTTCGATTTCTTCTCATTTTTCATGCAGCCATTTCGTTGTAGCTCCCCTTCACTTCCTATTTATTTCATTCCACATCGACCTATATTTTTGTATTCCTGAATTTTCCTAAACATTTTTGTGCTTCCTTCTTTCATCGATCAGCTGAAGTATATCTTGTTAGCCATGGTTTCTTTGCATTTACCTTCTTTGTACCTATGTTTTTCTTTCCAGCTTTTGTGATTGCCGTTTTTAAAGATGTCCATTCCTGTTTAACTGTGCTGCCTACTGGACTATTCTTTATTGCTGTGTCTACAGCCTTAAAGAACTTCAAGCGTATCTCGTCAGTCCTTAGTACTTCTGTATCCCACTTCTTCGCGTATAGATTCTTGCTGACTAATCTCTTAAGCTTCAGCCTACTCTTCATTACTACCACATTGTGATCTGAGTCTATATCTGCTCCTGGGTACGCCTTACAATCCTGAATCTGATTACAGAATCTCTGTCTGAGCATATGTAACCTAACTGAAATCTTCCCGTATAACCCGGCCTTAGCCAAGTACACCTCCTCCTCTTGTGATCCTTGAACAGATTATTCGCTATTAATAGTTGAAATTTATCATAGAACTCAATTTGTCTTTCTCCTCTCTCATTCCTTGCGCCAAGCCAATATTCTCCTGTAACCTTTTCCTCTAATCCTTCCCGTAAAACTGCATTCCGGTCCCCCATCACTATTAGATTTTCATCTCCCTTTGTGTATTGTATCACCCTTTCAGTATCCTCATATGTTTTCGCTATATCTTCATCTTCAGCTTGAGACGTTGGTATGTATACCTGTACCATCGCTGTCGGTGTTGGTTTTCTTTCGATTCTGATGAAGAATAACCCTGTCACTGAGCTGTTCACAATAATACACTCTCTGCCCTACCTTACTATTCACAACGAGTCCTACTCCCGTTATACCATTTTCGGCTGCTGTTGGTATTACCCTATACTCATAACCGTACACGTCCATCTACTCGATACAATTTGGAACGAGACTCTTTCGACCAGGCAATATGTTTGCCGTCATCAAAAGACCAATGTCGGTCTTGACAGGCTCACGCGAGGAGTAAAGCATTGTGTCGTACAATCATCAAGGGTACACGAGTGAGCATTGGGCTCCGGAAGGCCACATCGATGATGTTTCGTTGAATGGTTCGCACGCTGACACTTGTTGATGGCCCAGAATTTTGCGGGGGATCGCACTTCCGTCCCACTGAACGATTCCCTTCAGTCGTCGTTGGTCCCGTTCTTGCAGGATCTTTTCCGGCTGCTGCGATGTCGGAGATTTGGTGTTTTACCGGATTTCTGATATTCACGGTACAATCGTGAAATGGTCGAACGGGAAAATCCCCACTTCATACCTATCTCGGAGATACTCGTGCGCCGTCTGTATCAACACTTTCAAACTCACTTAAATCTTAATAACTTGCCATTGTAGCAGCAGTAACCGATATAACAACTGCGCCAGACACTTGTCGTCTTATATAGGCCTTGCCAACCAAGGCGCCGTATTCTGCCTGTTTACATATCTCGTATTTGAATATGCATGCCTATACCAGTTTCCTTGGCGCTTCTGTATATCAGTGTGTTCCAAACCATTAATTTTTTTTAAAAAATATTACTCCTGTCTTTAACTTTTAAGGTAGTGCGGGTATATTCTGTTTTGTTGCTGTATTATTACTCTGTCCCCGTCATTTGCATGATTCCAAAGTCATATCAGTCATTAACCAAATTTACTTTTGCTTGTTTTTGAGCTGGCGACCACTATTATTCTCTACTCTAAATTCATTCAGCCATTTACTAACTACACTGGAACATTAAGTTATTATCATTTTTACAGTTCCATAGGTGTAAATAAAAAGACCCGAAAAACCTTCATATGCGAAAAGTGTAGATACGTTATAGGTCCACGACACTCATTTGTTACTCAGTGGCGTGCACGATGTGAACGGCAGGACTGATGTCACACCGTTTGGCAGAGGGAACGAATACTCACAAACCCCTAGCATACATATAAGTATACGTACACTACTGGTCATTAAAATTGCTACACCACGAAGATGACGTGCTACAGAAGCGAAATTTAACCGACAGGAAGAAGATGCTGTGATATGCAAATGATTTGCTTTTCCAGAGCATTCACACATGGTTGGCGCCGGTGGCGACACCTACAACGTGCTGAAATGAGAAAAGTTTCCAACCGATTTCTCATACACAAACAGCAGTTGACCAGCGTTGCCTGATGAAACGTTGTTGTGATGCCTCGTGATAGGAGGAGAAATGTATACCATCACGTTTCCGACTTTGATAAACATCGAATTGTAGCCTATCGCAATTTTGGTTTATCGTAACGCGTCATTGCTGCTGGCGGTGGTCGAGATCCACTGTCTGTTAGCAGATTATGGAATCGGTGGGTTCAGGAGGGTAACACGGAACGCCGTGCTGGATCCCAACGGCCTTGTATCACAAGCTGTCGAGATGACAGGCATCTTATCCGCATGGCTGTAACGGATCGTGCAGCCACGTCTCGATCCCTGAGTCAACAGATCGGGACGTTTGCAAGACAACAACAATCTGCACGAACAGTTCGACGACGTTTGCAGCAGCATGGACTATCAGCTCGGAGACCATGGCTGCGGTTACCCTTGACGCTCCATCACAGACAGGAGCGCCTGCGATGGTGTACTCAACGACGAACCTGAGTGCACGAATAGCAAAACGTCATTTTTTCGGATGAATCCAGGTTCTGTTTACAGCATCATGATGAACCCTCTGCCCAGCACTTAAATGTGAATTGCACAGTAGTCATGTAGATGTAGATATAGATGGAGATGTAGATGTAGATGTAGATGTAGATGGTCGCATCCGTGTTTGGTGACATCGCGGTGAACGCACATTGGAAGCGTGTATTCGTCATCGCCATATTGGAGTATCACCCGGCGTGATGGTATGGGGTGCCATTCGTTACACATCTCGGTCACCTCTTGTTCGCATTGACGGCAATTTGAACAGTGGACGTTACATTTCAGATGTGTTACGACGCGTGGCTCTACTCTTCATTCGATCCCTGCAAAACCCTACATTTCAGCAGGATAATGCACGACCGGATGTTGCAGGTCCTGCACGGGCCTTTCTGGATACAGAAAATGTTCGACTGCTGCCGTGGCCAGCACAATCTCCAGATCTCTCACCAATTGGAAAGTTGCGGTCAATGGTGGCCGAGCAGCTGGCTCGTCACAATACCCCAGTCACTACTCTTGATGAACTGTGGTATCGTATTGAAGCAGCATGGGCAGCTGTACCTGTACACGCATCCAAGTTCTGTTTGACTCAATGGCCAGGCGTATCAAGGCCGTTATTACGGCCAGAGGTGGTTGTTGTGGGTACTGATTTCTCAGGATCTATGCACCCAGCTTGCATGAACATGTAACACATGTCAGTTCTAGTATAATATATTTGTTCAATGAATACTCGTTTATCATCTGCATTTCTTCTTGGTGTAGCAATGTTAATGGCCAGTAGTGTATTTCTGAAGTCACGGGAAACCAATATCTAGAGGGATGTGAGCGAGCCTCCTCCAGAAAGAGGGTTCAGTGCGCCGCTTCGTTCGCTACGGGGCGTGCGTCGGGACTGAGTCCATCAGCTGGCACTGTCCGGAAGCTGGCGACGGTGCAGGGAGGCGCCTCGTTGGCCGCTTCGGCGGTGATAGCGGCAGCACGCGCAGCTGCCCGCCGACAAGGGCGGCCGCCGCCTCCTCAGAGACGCGCCCACCCGTGACGCAGATACGCCGGCTTCCTGCTACCGCCTCGTTAGCCACCGCGCCCCTCCCGTCTTCTCCCCTGCGTCCGCCACTAACCTCCTTAGCCTACCTCCCACAAGTCTACTAGTTACGGCTCCTATCCGGTTATTGAGCGATACGAGAGCAGAGGAACGCACCATTCAAGTACCGTTAACCTGTTCAAGGAACTGAAGCTGCTTGACAGCTAGCTCGTGAGATCAGATCGTAACTTGTGGCCAGCAACAACAGTCGAGTCACATTTGCGTTGTTCTTGTAGTCATCACTCCGAAGTCGGAATGTGCGATCTTAGCAACTCATCGTTTCCGATCTCGATTTCGTTATCAACATCTGAACACAGACAGCCGATAATAACCGGACTCAAAACCTCAATGTTAAGTGATGAATATACATAATGGAGTTAAAACAGCATTTACTAATGAATAACAACAATATTGATTAACCATATATAAGAGGCTTTTGGGGTGTGCCCATATAGCCACCTTTTAATAGTGGACAGTCCGTTACGACCGTATGAACGTAAGGACAACACCAATTCCCTGATCGAAGAAAATCTGCAGCCGAGCCCGGAATCGAGCCCGGGCCTCTTCGTTTAGCAATCTGCCGCAGTGGCCACGCACCTACCGAGGCGGACTAGCTTTCCCAGTAGCTTTGGTCATTTAACTCAAGTAATGATACACAGTGGCACCTCGCTTAACAAGTACCTTCCATAACGTGCAATTCGCATAATGAGCAAAACAAACTGTAAAAATATGTTACTTTTTTTTGCGTGGCCATCTTCAGCAGCAGATGTTAACATCTGTTATTATAGGTTATCTGTCTTGAGCTGACTGCAGTTTAATTAAAAAGAATTACACCAGACGCGTTTCGCTTTTATTTACAAAGCATGGGCAGTGATGAATGAAAAACAGTTAAGAAAGTCAATTGTAAATATTGCAGCGCAGGTGATAACGCAGAATGCCAAAAACTGCCAGGTGCAGATCTGAAATGAAGCCTGTCGACATCAACCACTGCTAGCAAGAAGGGAACGAGCATATTATGTAAAGAAACGCCAATAACCACAGACGATGCTTTGTAAATAAATGCAAAACGCGTCTGGTGCAATTCGTTTTAATTAAATTGCAGTCAGCTCAAGACAGATAACCTATAATAACAGATGTAAGAAAATGATTCGCTAAAAAGCAATATTTCTCATAACGAGTGACAACGATTTAGTGTGACGTCACCAGCCGTTTGCGCGCAGCGGGGGCAACGTTCAACAATACGAACACCTTTCATTGTCCGGCAGCGGCATATGAACAATGTCTTTAGTACGTACTGGTGTCTGGGCTTAGCGGTCTTCCTGCAACCTTCTTAGTGCAGCTTGTTTACACACATTTTTCTAAACTTGTGTCACTTTTTTTTGGTGCAAATTTTAATAACCTTCATAGAAATGTTCCAGAAGATAAAGCCCCAAGAAGTCATGAAACGTAAAATCATTGAAAAACGTGAACGTGGTGTGAGCATTGCTGATTCAGCACGAACATAAAATCAGTCTACATCAACTTTTTGCACTATCCTCAAGAACAAGGACTAGATTAAGAAGATACGTGCTCCAAAGGAAGTGCAAGGTTCGCGGGAGAGCTTCTGTAAAGTTTGGAAGGTAGGAGACTAGGTACTGGCAGAAGTAAAGCTGTGAGTACCGGGCGTGAGTCGTGCTTCGGTAGCTCAGATGGTAGAGCACTTGCCCGAGAAAGGCGAAGGTCCCGAGTTCGAGTCTCGGTCGGGCACACAGTTTTAATCTGCCAGGAAGTTTCGAAGTGACAAGAGTATCTAAACAACGGTTTCATAATCTGGACGACATCGAGAGGTTGTTCATTATATGGATAAATGAAAATCGATTGCAAGGCGACAATACTGATGAAGACATCATTTGTGAAATGGAGGGAAAGATCTTCGCCGACCTCGTTAAGAAGACGCCAGGATCATCAGCGGCGAAAGAATGTTTAAGGGAAGCCGTGGGTGGTTCGAGAAGTTTAAGAGAAGAACCTGCATCCACAGGTTTGTGAGGCACAGCGAAGCAGCCAGCTCCGACACAAAGGCAGCAGGTAACTTCATCAGCAACTTCAAGATGCTCATAGATTCTCACGGTTACCTGCCGCAACAGGTTTTTAATTGTGACGAGTTGGGTCTATCTTTATAATAGCAGAGGAGAATACATGGCCCGATCTCAAGCCGATGAAAGACCGTCTCACACTGATATTCTGTGCCAGTGCAAGCGGCGATTTGAAAATTAAACCACTGCTTGTTTATCGTTTAGGAACTCCACGAGCCTTCAAGAAGTTAAAGTGCAGAAGAACAGGTAAAATGTGATGTGGAGGTCAAACAACAAGGCGTCGGTGACACGTGATGTTTTTTGTGTTTGGATCACTGAAGTGTTTTGTCCTTCGGTGAAAAAATATTTGCTTGAGATTAATCTGCCTCTCCATATCTTGCTTGTTATGGACAACGCTCCTGCCCATTCTCCAGGCCTACAACAACACCTCCTTGAAGAATTTCAGTTAATCAAGATCCAGTTTTTTACCCCCCCCCCCCCCCCCCCCATACCGCTCCGTTACTCCAGCCTATGGACCAGCAGATTATTTCTAACTTTAAGAAGATCTACATTACTGCAATCTTGGAGCATTGCTTTGAGTTGACTGAAGCTAGCAATCCCACTCTCTGAGAGTTTTGGATCTTGAACAACGTTGCCTGCCTCAAGATGATCGAAATGACGTGGGAAGGGATCACCAAGACAACTCTCACTACTGTTTGGAAAATGCTTTGGCTGGGGTGCGTTGTCAGATGCGACTCTAAGACATTTGAGCCAGTGCCTGTGGAGCATGTAGTCTTTGACCAACCGCACGAGACTAGAAGTCGATAACAGTGATGTCGATGAGCTTGTAGAAGATCACAGCCAAGAAATGACCACCAAATAACTTACGAAGTTGCAGTGTGCTTCACTGCAGGGAGTTGTGAAGAGGAGTTCTTCAGGGGAAGAGGAGGAGCGGTAACAGCAAAGCAGAAATCTTCTAGAGCAATCAGAGAAATGCTGAAAGCTGGCAATCGGTTGCATCGTACACTGAAAATCATCACCCCAATGAAACAGTGGCTACGTGCGCAACAAATTTATTTGACGATAATGCTGTGTCGCATTTTCTCCATGTGCTGAAGCGTCGGCAGAAAAAAATGACTAGAGATAGCTTCGCAGTAAAAAAGAATTAGTTTAGTTATGTATTGTTAACAATAAAGTACAAAATACTGTATGTATAATTTTCTTTGAATAAATGGCATGAATAGGATAAAATCTTCAGTACTTTTTCTGCACGAAACGCATTATTGTATTTGACATTAATTTATATGGAATAAATCGTTTCGCTGAACGAGTGTTTCGCACTACGAGTATGATTCTGGAACGACTTATGCTCGGTATCCGAGGTTTCACTGTATAAAATAATTGCTGTGGTTACATAAAAGCCCAGAAGTTACGCGATCATGAAAGGCTTTTCACTTACAAAATGCGATTTATATTCTGTAAGGATATAAAACACGATGGACTGGCACTGTATGATACGTGGTTCTAATTACGTGCAAAACAAACAAACAAAGGGAAATCGTCGGCTTCCAGTTTCTCTCTTACACATTCATTTATGTTTCTTTCCCTACCAATGCTACCAATACTAGCTGTGGCACTACAATTTACAGCGTCACTAACGTAGTGTACCGAACCTACCGAACTGTAGTTTTGGTAGAGTGCTTTTCTGCATATCACACGACTTTACAGGTTGTAAAAACAACATTTATCAGATAAACTTCCACTTCGGTCAGTTGTGTTGTCGACAACGTATCCTGTTATTTAAGAACAGTCTTTCACGAGCCGACGGTGGAGCTACACAGCTTCAAAATTCAAGTGTAATTTTTTGCATCTTTGCATGAGAAGTACCGATGATGTGATTCATTACTTCCAATGGTCCTTGTTTAAAATACACACTGCGGTCATTTTTTCGAAACCCCGTACTTGTCTCCCATTGCAACGCAGCAGTTTGAAATTTGGCACAAAGGTGGTTACAACCTTCCTCTGTCACAGTGCAGAAGCGTGGCACACTGCAACGTCAAACACGGCTTTAGCGACAAGTCAAACAGCAAGGTACGAGGAAAAAAAAGCGCCAGGGCTCTGAAATTCATGTGAAGTGTAAGTGAGTTAATGATGTCACATTGCCATCCAAGTCCACCACAATTCCGCCCACGGCACCGTGAACGTGTCGCACGATGGGAAGGTCACCACACCTCTGCTATCCACATCTCACCCTTTGTTGTGACGCCTCTGCGATGGAGGTAGGAACCGCGACGCTCAGAGTTGCAATCACACGGTTTTCCTGTAGGTGGCCAAGGAAAACATTTCAGACGCACATCCGCTGAGAATAAACGAAAAAGCCTCAGGACATCATCCCTTTCCTTGGGGGGGGGGGGGGGGATGGAGGGGGGGTTGATTTGCGCATACTCTTCGGTGAGAAAATTGCAGTTCGCAGTGCGATCAGCGGTAGTACGAGTTTCTTTACAACCTTTGACACTGCCGAGACTCCGCGGACGACATTACCGTTCTCTGAGGACATACTGGCGCAGCAACCACATTGGAATGCTACAGTCTGAGAAATAATTATTCAGGAGGAATAACTCGATACGCTCCGCGAGTTAATAAACATTGAAGTTAGCCAGTCAGACCGTTGGGCGCACAAATTCAAGTGGCCCGCCACATACAATTAACGTCCGTTGTCCTCAAAGCGTAGAAACTGCTCAGCCATTGGCTCGTGTGCGATCCTAACTACCGTTCCATGTCCAATTTCTGTATCGCTCGCTCGTTCGGATTTAGGAAACCAAACGAAGAACACATTTGGCGACATCGCTTCTGGCGGCCAGCTCGAATTTCGTGCAAGGCCTGATCGGCCAGCTTCAACGCTAATTAACTCGGTAACGGATAATAGTACTTCTTTGGCAATGCGTAGGAATTAACTTGCACGACGTAAAACTAACTGAAAATGTGACTCTGAAAGAGCAATCCGTGAATGAAGTCTTTTCACTTATTTTACAAGCTGTTCACTTTATATAATCGTAACCTCAATGTCGTATATCCTGGACGAAAATTTACGAGGGTGAGTCAAATGAACACCTTAAATTTGTAATAACAATTCGAAATTTCGCGCTGTTATCCTGTAAGTTGGTAAGCGTGCTAAAAACAGCGTGCAGAATGGCCTGTAGGTGGCAGCATAGTGCAGATGCACACATACCGTCGCAGTATCAGTATAAAAATGGCCACCCACTTGCGAATTGCACCAGGGAAGAACAGCGTTCTGTTATTCGGTTTTGCGATGTGAAACCTATGGAAATTCATCAACGAATGAAGGTTCAGTAGGGTGATGCATGTTCGTCACAGCAACAAGTCTACAAATGGAGTAGGAAGTTCGCAAATGGTGTGACTTCAGTGGAAGATGCTCCTCGTCCAGGTCACGCATAACGAGTTGGGACTCCACAGAACATTGCAGCAGTTGAAGCCACAGTGAAGGAAAACCGCCGAGTGACACTGATTGACAATGCAGCATCTTTATAGATTAGTCATGGATCAGCAACAACATTGTGCATGATGTGCTCCAGGTTCACAAAGTGTCTGCATGATGGATGCCATGGCAGCTGAGTCCTGAAATGAAAGAAAGACGTGTTCATGCTTGGGAAGAACTTCTTCTGCGCTTTGAACGAGAAGATGATGGCTTCCTTGCAACAATCATTACTCGAGACGAAAACTGGGTTCACTTCCACCAACCGGAAACGAAGAGAGTGAGCAAGGAATGGCGTCGTTCCTCATCACCAAAACCAAAGAAGTTTCGAACAGGACCATCAGCAGGGAAGGTTATGCTGACTCTCTTTTGGGACGAAAAAGGCCTCATTTTGGAGCATTACATGTCTAGAGGAACCACTGTCACCAGTGCATCATACAGAGATCTCCTAAAAAATCATCTGCGGCCTGCAATCAAATCAAAGCGACGTGCATTGCTGTCAGCTGGTGTCCTTTTGCAACATGACAATGCAAGGCCCCACACTGTCCGTAAAACAATTCCAACAATCACAGACCTGCATTTTGAGTGTCTTCCTCATCCACAATACTCATCAGATCTTGCCCCAAGTGATTTTCATGTGTTTGGACCACTCAAAGACGCAATGAGAGAAAAGAAGTTCCGTTCTCTTGAAGAGGTACGGTACATGGTGCATGAGTGGTTGCGCGGACTACCAAAAGAATTTTATCTAAAGGAATTTATGCACTTTGTAAGCGCTGGTGGACTTGCACTGAGCGTGGGGGAGATTATGTTGAAACGTGATACAGCTTTGTACCACGCCTGTGCAATAAATAATATTTAACAAAATATTTAAGGTTATCATTTGCCTCACCCTCGTAATATTTTGCCCTCCTATAGCTCAATGTAATTCTCGAATCGTGCATAGTGACATCTACATACGTGTCGGGCGTCACCCTGCGGAAGGAATGTTGCTGTTAATACAGAACGAACCGAACCACACGACGACGAAAGTCTTCCACATGTAACGCTACCACCGACCACCTTAAACACCAATCGGTGCTAACGTTATACCTCTCCGTGGAATTTTTGAAAAAGTTGACCGTGAGATAAGCTAATGGAAACAGAACAATCAAATTGGAATTCGTTTCCGAAACACTCCAGCAGAGTATCACTGACAGTAAACAGGTGGGTCAGAAACAGCCGTTCTCCCAGCACAAAAGCAAGTTGTAACATTACATATAAAAACCAGTCGCCATCGTTGCCATTCTTGCTTCAAGAAAAATGACAAAACAAAAAGTAGTGCTAAGGCTAGCCTAACTTTCCTTGACAAACACACTAAACTCTTTCCTTATATCTGTTCATACTACAACACAGTAACCAAAACTTGCAGATAAATGTGCTCCTAACAAACAAACGGCCAATGACACACTAAACAGTAACATATGTCTCTCAACAACACGTGCCTTAAATGAACTAAATGTAACAGTTTATAAAACCAATTACCGACACACGTGAAACTAGTAGCAATACTAAACAGGGAAAAGCTTGAAATGATTCTGAATGTAAATCAGGGGTCTACTAATGATCATAATCTATAACTTCATTGCTTAGTACAGAGTCTCTGTGCCTGTGCATGAATCAACTTGCGTTAGAGTAGATAACACAGTAAATACACTATATGATGAAAAGTATCTGGACACCCCCAAAAACATACGTTTTTCATTTTAGGTGCATTATGCTGCCACCTACTGCCAGGTACTCCATATCAGCGACCTCAGTAGTCATTAGACATCGTGAGAAAGCACAATGGGACGCTCTGCGGAACTCACGGACTTCGAACATGGTCAGGTGACTGGGGGTCACTTGTGTCATACGTCTGTACGAGAGATTTCCACACTCCTAAACATCCCTAGGTCCACTGTTTCCGATGTGATAGTGAAGTAGAAACGTGAAGGGACTCGTACAGCACAAAAGCGTACAGGCCGACCTCGTCTGTTGACTGAGAGAGACCGCCGACAGCTGAAGAGGGCCGTAAAGTGTAATAGGCAGACATCTATCCAGACCATCACACAGGAATTCCAAACTGCATCAGGATCCACTGCAAGTACTATGACAGTCAGGCGGGAGGTGAGAAAACTTGGATTTTATGGTCGAGCGGCAGCTCATAAGTCACACATCAAGCCGGTAAATGTCAAACGACGGCTCGCTTGGTGTAAGGTGTGTAAACAGTGGACGATTGAACAGTGGAAAAATGTTGTGTGGAGTGACGAATCACGGTACACAATGTGGTGATCCGATGGCAGGGTGTGGGTATGACGAATGCCTGATGAACGTCATCTGCTTGCGTGTGTAGTGCAAACAGCAAAATTCGGAGGCGGTGATGTTATGGTGTGGTCGTGTTTTTCACGAAGAGGGCTTACACCTCTTGTTATTTCGCGTGGCACTATCACAGCACAGGCCTACATTGATGTCTTAAGCACCTTCTTGTTTCCCGCTGTTGAAGAGTAATTAGGGGATAGCGAGTGAAACACGATCGAGCACCTGTTCATGCACGGCCTGTGGCGGAGTGATTACACAACAATAACATCTCTGTAATGGACTGGCTTGCACAGAGTCCTGACCTGAGTTCTACAGAACACCTTTGGGATGTTTTGGAACTCCGACGTCGTGCCAAGCCTCACCGAACGACATCGATACTTCTCGTCAGTGCAGCACTCCGTGAAGAATGGGCTGCAATTCCCCAAGAAACCTTCCAGCACCTGATTGAATGTATGCCTGCGAGAGTGGAAGCTGTCATCAAGGCTAAGGGTGTGCCAACACCATATTAAATTCCAGCATTACCGATGGATGGCGCCACGAATAGTGTCATTTTCAGCCAGGTGTCAGGATACTTTTGATCACAACGTGTAGTTCTTTCTTAAGCTCGGTTTTAAGCAACTAAACAGAATGCAAATCTAACAACGCTGGCTCTGAAGGAGTCTTTGCATTGCATTGCTCCATTAACTAACTAGGCTAGTACACGAGGACCCTTAAACTTCCATGGTTTGAAGAGCCATGCTCGTTAACAAAGTTACACCAGTATGTATGAGAAATTGTATGTATTCTTATCATTGATTATTAATTAAGTAAAGCACAACAAAATATAACTCTTTAAATAACAAATGTGCTTTCATACGCAGTCTTTTGACCTACTCAAAAGTATAATTGACTGTGCAAACGACAACACAACGTTAAATTCAAGTTCAACCACCTTCTCATAATAAATTTAGACACTCGGAATTAAAGTCACTAGGATAGGACTCCTGTCCAGATTTGTGATTTGGGATAATCACGTGTGTAAGATAGAGTTTTTAGTAACACCGCGATTATTATTATAAAATCAACCAAATTTCACAAATATTTGGTCCATTTACAGAGCGCCAAATACGAACAATTTAGTGGAAGGCTAATGGGACTGGTGCCGCAATTTTCAGTGGCTGTTAACCTGGCGGCGATGCAGTAATAGCAATACTGTTGGCCTCGCCCTAATACATATCTTCTTGGCGTCAGAATTATATTTATAGGACCAAAAACTATGCCATGATAATGATAGCACCAAATACAACATCCGAGAGCGATAAATACTTCCCTTAAGCTCTTACGGCCTCAAATCTCCGGGAATGTGAGCCACAATGATCCGCTACTGCTAGCGAGATGTTAACCACAGCACTGCTCAGACCAAACTCTTTACAATAATTCCAGTAGTTATTTAAATTCACAAGCACATTTTAAACAACATCGATCACAAGTTTCGTATAACTGAATCATGTATACCTAATCAAAGAATTTCCATGATAGATACAACACTCTACGTAAGCCAACACTACAAATTGACCTACAAATATCGATACAGATACAAAATAGGTCAAAATAGGTATTATGCACCTAAAATATGGGTGACCGTTTAGGTGATCATGCTGGTCATGAGAGTTAAAACATACCTTAATAGTAAAACATATAGACACATTTCAAATTCATTTTACTCCGTATGCCTTCGACGGTAGATAACGATTAGTTTACATAAATATTTTTCTACTGTTCATTTCTTACACATAATAACACAACATTTTTTAAATGTTAAGACAGGGTAAAGGAAAGTTTTGGTCGTAACGTAACCCAAATAGGTAGATCACTGCTGCGAACCACGTAACCTGTGGATACCAAGACCTATGCGAAGCTTATGATCTAAAAACACAGCAGCGAGCGAACGTTTCAACTGTAAGTCACGTGAGCTCTGATCAGCACAGATGAGCCCAGAGAACAAATCTGGAAGTGTTTTTACGCAAAAACACAAACAATCAGCGCTTCAAAATCAAAGTGCGCTCCGGAAAGCGAGGCAATACATATAACGGGTGACACAGACTTCAGTAACGAGATACGAAATGCCAGTCAAGGCGAAAGACCGAGTATTTATTTCCTGTAGCCGGCCAACGGCTGTCCCATGTAACTCTGTAGTCTGGACCACCATAACAGGAATTATCTACTACACAGATGCTATCGCCGCCACTCTTTGAGTCGGTTTCCACATCGTTGGAGTAGTGGAATACATATTCCTTCCTGCTGAGCAGAAAACGATAAAAACAAAAAAAGAAACGTATTCAATAGATCATTTCACAAAATAATGACGTTCTTCATTGACATAAAATGAACTTTTGGTTAGCAGTTTTTTTAAGGTAAACTTTCAGCTTCAAAGTTGGAAGACCTAAACCAGCATAGGACATTTTCATTTATAACACTGTTCCACAGGTCTCTAATTGATCATAAGTTTTTTGTTTCCAAACAGCGGACGTATCATCTGCATACAGATTTACGTTAGAGCTAAGAGAATAATCTTTAATGTGATTAACATACGCAAGAAAGAGGTGGGGGTCCAGCATACAACATTGTGACATTCCGTTTCTAATGTGTGATTTCGAAGCTACAAACATCATTTGCTGTTTGTAAGGTCTTCATTAGAAATATTAGTTATGTTTCCACGTACCTATTATTTGGCGATTGGACTTGTAAGGGAGACGACTTAAAACAGATCACGTTAGATATGGGAAATAAACTGCGCACCCTGCACACCCACTTTCGCATACCACACTGACGAATTGTAACTCCAGAGAGGTCGCTATTTAATTGATGTTAAATCTTTCATCGACACACGTTTCTGTTTCTACTATCGTCTCCTATATGGCGTTAGGTCAAGTAAATTCTAATCAATCAACTCATTTCTTCTCGCCTAGAAAGACTAATACTCGCTCCTTCAGCTTAATTTTGATATCTGTAATTATTAATGAATAACCGTGAAACTTATTAACACTATTCTTCCTCTCAACACCATCGTTAACTTTTACCGCGGTCGCTTCACATTTTACGGTCTGACTAACACTTTTGGCTTCAGGCACGGACCTACGCGCAAGCCTGCTCGTTACATATTGAAACAACGCAGGTGCGACTCGACAATGCTCACGCAACAGAAAAAGGCGCAATGAGTAGTGGAAGTTCGAGAAAGTCAGAATGCTACCCAGAGAATACGAGTGTAGAAGAAACGATACTCTTAGATGTTCATAGAAGTACAAACTGTTTCCTTGTACTTAGGTAAGACTTTATCAAACACTGGGCAGTACCTGTAAGTCGACGCTCTTTAATTTTTCTAGTAATATCGTAACATTCACACAGACTAAAATTGTTTCAGGGTCAAGGTACATACATGCACGATCTTCTTGTTATCGATACCACTTATCAACTCTAAGAACCTGAGTAACTGCTAAATTAGTGTATTTAATTTGTCTAAGAATGTGCGTTAATTAACGTCAGAATGGTGAGCAGCGGCATTGTCGTTTGAGAGAGCGCTTGTTCCTGACACTGTAGGTCAAGCGACAGAATAGACTGCACTATGGTGCCTGGTCATCGAGGGCTATAACTCCGCATACAGTTATGCTGAATGTCGCTGCGTAACACACTCCCGTAGTTGATTATGTCCTAGTCGACTGTGCACTTGTCAACAACTTTGTGTCAGTCATCACCCACATAGGTCATCCCCCACCTAGCGCAGTCAAGAGTGAACAGAACAAGGCTGGCGAGAAACTACCAGATGCACAGCATATTACATCGCTCTCTCACCCAGCAGATGCGGGACAATGGAAAATTTAAAGGTTCAAATGGCTCTGAGCACTATGGGACTTAACTTCTGAGGTCATCATTCCCCTAGAACTTAGAACTACTTAAACTTAACTAACCTAAGGACATCACACACATCCATGCCCGAGGCAGGATTCGAACCTGACCGTAGCGGTCGCGCGGCTCCAGACTGTAGCGCCGAGAACCTCTCGGCTACTCCGGCCAGCTGGAAAATTTAGTTTTGATATTTGTCCCTGCGGTACAGGAACGGTACACCTCGGACATTAGTTTGTGTTTAAAATAGGACATATTCTACGCCGTCGATTTAGGGAAACCATGGAAAATCTAAAATTGGCTCTCCGGACAAGGATTTGAAACGCATCTCGTGCATACGACCTTAGCATCTTAATCACCGTGTAACCTCTTTCGATATTGCTTTTATGGAGGAAATAATTACATGTTATGATTTTTCGATTACTGTTTACTCGTAATCGACAACCGGACCACGTTTGGGTCTTCGTGGGCTAAGGCGTGCTGAAGAATTTTGCACTTGTTACATTACACATTATTAACCCAATTTTCGCTTCTCCTTTGTCCTTCACTAGGACGACATCATGGATCGTCCCATTTTTCTGAGGCATACGTAATGAAAGCATCTGTGGTTTTAGGAGAACTGGTTACTGGTTATCTACATAAACCCCAACCTGTAGACTCAGGGTTCTCTACAATTCCTTTCTTCCCTAGATTATAGGCCGAAGACCTATTCCACAAGGCAGTGGTTCTTTCACTCTCATAGAAGTGAGGATTCAAATTAATCCCCTTCGCCAACACGACCATGCACCGATATTCATCTGTTGAGGTATATGAAGGAAATGAATTTTAGGTTGAAAGGAAGGACAAAGATGGTTAGGAAGAATGGACAGGTCATGTTTCATTGCAGATCTAGGAATTGGGACGAACAAAAACTCCCATTGGCAGGATCGCTGGATTTATCGAGGAGTCCCTACCCGCCACAGGAGAAAACGTTCGTGCAGACGTCGTTCTTAAACAATGTTATGTACAATCATCCCCAAAGTACAGGTACTACAGCTTCTTCGTGATGCCCGCAGTAAGCTGCGTAGTTGGCCACTAGATGTCACTAGAGGTGTACCAGCCAGTACAAAAGAGGTGCAGACTATTGTGTTGTTAATGGAGAGGCAAAGTGGAACAGCCAGGGCAGCTCAGAAACTTCGAACGTGAACTATTCAATAGATGTCACCTGAGTAACAAATCTACCATGGACATTTCAACATTTTAAAGCAGCCCAAGTCTACTGTCGCTGATGTTACTGTAAACTGGAAACGCGAAGGAATAGCCACATGAAATAAGCGGAAGGAATCACACGTGAGTTCGTAAGTGCTATCAATTCAGCTATCACAACAAGTTCGCGCAGGAGGTTAAAAAAATGAGATGCAATGGTCGAGTAACTCCTCATAAGCTACATATTTATGTAGTCAGTGCCAATCGAGGCTTCAGGTGGTGTGAAGAGTGACGTCACTGGACAGTGTGTGACTGGAAACGAGAGTTTCACAGTCATGAAACAAACCAGACGCTGTGGCAGTCCGATGGGTTTGGCAAATCCTTGTCATCATTTGTGGTACAGACAGCGAAGTATAAAGGAGATGTAGGTGTGTGGCGTGTTTTTCGTAGTTGTGGTGTGGTCGCTCTGCTGCGCTTAAGAAAACGACCAATGTGACAAGATATCAACAGTTTTTACAGTATTGTGTACTGCGTACAGTAAAGCCACATTTCAGAAACTACGACTATTCGTATAAGCATGACAGTGCATCTTGTCATAAAAGAGCATCCGTGAGGCACTTGTTTGTGGACAATAACATTCCTGAAATTGACTGGCCTGGCCTGAACCCATCTTTGGGGCCAGTTAGAGCGTCTATTTATCTGCAGACCCCAGCGTCCAACATCACTGCCTTCCCTTGTTTCGGCTCTTCATGAAGAACAGCCAACTACTCCTCCACAGGCAGTCAGATACATCACTGAAAGTATTCACATCAGCGTCGAAGCTGTCGTAAAGACAAATGGTGGATCCATCCCATATTAATGTCCACTAATAGGTGTCCAGAAACTTTTGATCGGATACTGTACATTCCACTCGAAACATTAAAATTACGCTACATGTTTGTGGACACTGCCAACCAAAAGAGCAAGCTAATTTTCAACTCAGCACTGAGGACTCATGGTGGCGGCTGGCATCTGAGGTCTAAATTCTCTGCTTGTTTCCTGAGCGCCGGAGTAATCTTGCGATCACATTTCATCAGAAGAAAGATAAGATACCGCAACTGGCAGCAATTTCCGATTATCTGCGGCCGTAGATCATGCTAATAAGCTAATTGACTTGTAATCTGTGTTATGGACGAGCAGGGGAGGCGCTCATCGGCGTAATGGCAGAGGGCAGGCGCCCCCACTCTGTGGCGGAGTATCTCGCTGCGCAGGTGCGGCCGCGTGCTGGAGTCGTAACCTGGGCACTACTGCACCCAACGCGCCGCACGCTAACAAGACGGGCTGCGGCCGGGTGGGCCGTTATCGTTATTTCGCTGCAGGGCCGTGAGATGCGGGCCGTGGCGTCGAGGCCGAGCTGCGAGCGGAACACGCAAGCAAAATGGCCAGAGGCGCCTTAATGAAAGGTTAAGTTGAATTCTGTTACCTTGGCATGATTATGAGTTAAACAAGATAACATTGGTAGACAGTGAACAGCTCAAAGAAAGAGATTTCTTCTAACCTTATGATTCGTATAGTTGTTGTTGTTGTTGTTGTTGTTGTGGTCTTCAGTCCTGAGACTGGTTTGATTCAGCTCTCCATGATACTCTATACTGTGCAAGCTTCTTCATCTCCCAGTACCTACTGCAACCTACATCCTTCTGAATCTGTTTAGTTTATTCATCTCTTGGTCTCCCTCTACGATTTTTACCCTCCACGCTGCCCTCGAATACAAAACTGGTGATCCCTCGATGTCTCAGAACATCACACCGATCCTTTCTTCAAGTCAACTTGTGCCACAAATTTCTCTTCTCCCCAATTCTATTCAATACCTCCTCATTAGTTATGTTATCTACCCATCTAATCTTCAGCATTCTTCTGTAGCACCACATTTCGAAAGCTTCTATTCTCTTCTTGTCCAGTTTATTTATAGCCCACGTTTCACTTCCATACATGGCCACACTCCATACAAATACTTTCAGAAACGACTTCCTGACACTTAAATCTATACTCGATGTTAGCAAATTTCTCTTCTTCAGAAACGCTTTCCTTGCCATTGCCAGTCTACATTTTATATCCTCACTTCTTCGACCATCATCAGTTATTTTGTTCCCTAAATAGCAAAACTCCTTTACTACTTTAAGTGTCTAATTCCCTCAACATCACCCTATTTAATTCGACTACATTCCACCCTCGTTTTGCTTTTGTTGATGTTCATCTTATATCCTCCTTTCAAGACTCTGTCTACTCCCTTTAGCTGGTCTTCCAGGTCCTTTGCTGTCTCTGACAGAATTACTGTGTCACCAGCGAACCTCAAAGTTTTAATTGCTTCTGCATGGATTTTAGTTCCTACTCCGAATTTTTCTTTTGTTTCCTTTACTGCTTGACCAATATACAGATTGAACAACATCGGGGATAGGCTACAAACCTGTCTCACTCCCTTCCCAACTACTGTTTGCCTTTCATGTCCCTCGACTCTTATAACTGTCATCTGGTTTCTGTACAAATTGTAAATAACCTTTCGCTCCCTGTATTTTACCCCTGCCAAATTCAGAATTTGAAAGAGTATTCCAGTCAACATTGTCAAAAGCTTTCTCTAAGTCGATTCGTATTGTTAGTGACCTCTTTTGAAATCGGAAACCGCTGTAGTAATATTGTTTTGCAACCTCTTTTGTGGTGAGAAGTAAAATAAACCTGTAGTCTGTGCACTGTGCATAGCACACTACAGGTGTTGCACAACAATATGAAAACACCTCGAGAAAGGCATGTGCAAGACGCTACTGCAGCTAAGGCTCTAGTCAGTCTGAATTGCCACTGACATGTAAAGTAAAAAGTTCTCTCCACTGCGGTCTAGACATATGCAAACGAATTGTGCACAACGAAAGGAAAAGTTTGGCCCTAACACGTGCACCGTAGCTGTGTGCCCTGATTAAACATCAATAATTACTAAGCAGTGACTGGAACTGTCAGCTACTGGAATGAAACAAGGGTAACACATCACGTATATTTATTGGCTGCAAATTCAGTTAGTACTCAGAACAAACATAGGTCAAATATTTATAACGGGAGAATGACTGCATGCACACATACACCGATGAGCCAAAACATTATGACCACCTGTTTAATAACGCCTTGTTTCACTTTTAAAACAGAGTACAGGAAAGATTCTGCTTGGCATGGATTCTACACATCCTTGACAGGATTTCAGAAGTATATGGCACAAGATGCCCAAGCACAAGTGAAGCAGTTTCTGCAAATTACAGGATTGTGGTTTACAGAAACGCAGCTGGTGCCCGATATGTGTTCCAGTGGGTACAGATCAGGCACATTTACTGGCCAGGACATCGAAGTGGGTTCACTGTAATCCCCTCAGACCACTGCAGCATGGTTATGACCTTGCAACAAGATGTCATCGCCGTAGAGGGAGACTTTAAGCGTGAAACGATGCAGGCTATCCGCAATAATTCTGACGTAGTTCATTGCTGTCACCACATCTTCGATAACCACCACAGATCCCATGGAAGTCCAACTAGAAGTACCCCGTAGCATAATTCTGCCCTCGCCGTCCTGCATATGTGGTGGGATGCATGTTTCGTGAAACCGTTCGCCAGGATGACACCGTAAAAGGACCCAACCATCGACCTAGTGTAACAAGAAACGCGATTCATTCGACAGGCGCCAAGTTTCTACTGATCCACGGTGAAAACTCAATGATGCTGCGCCCACTGCAATCATAACTGACGATGTCGTTTGGTCAACACAGGAAAGCGTAGAGGTCGTTTGATGTGTGCTCCGAAACACTTGTGCCTGTACCACCTTTGTATTCTATCGTCAGATATGCCACAGATCACTGCTTATCCTGGATTACCAAGCGAAGGACCCTCCGACCTCTACGTTCTGTGATAAGACGTGGTAGTGCAATACTATACGGCCTACTCGTTATTTCACCATCCTTCAACCATTTTCTGTAGGTGCTCACGACAGTAGCTTCGCCGCTTCAGAGATTGTCATTCCCAGATGCAGGGGCCATAACAATGTCCTTTATCAAAGCCGCTTATATCAGCGGATTTCCACATTTGCGCCCCTTATCTTCACAATAATGACTGCCCATTCGTTTCTCTCCCGCTTACATTCTGTCCTTACTGCGTCACGTGCCCGCAACACTACCAGAGGGCATTCAGCCTTTCGGAGGGCCATGCTCATAATGTTTCGGCTCATCAGTGTATGAATGTGTGATAATTATGGATCTTCAGACGGAATGGACCGGAGAGGTTCTTACCGAACAGGACGAATGGATAAGAAATCGAATTAACTAACTACTGATCGCGAAATTAAGTTGATGGTGTTGATTAGTGAATCCAGAGAGACAAAACCCCAAAATATAAAACCATAGCCGAGAGATCATCATATAGTGACTGATTAATTAATCTAAAACAATGCACCTGTCATGCTCTACGAATTCCGTACGCAGTTTTGCTGCAAAATCTACATCAGTTAGGGATGACGAGGCAGGTCGAGGTCGCAGACGGAGACGGATACTGGCATGATGTGATCCATTTACTCGTGAATCAACTGCTTCTCTGTAAGTCTATACTTCGATCGTCTACTCTTCGTGGCAAAGAAGCGTCTTCTCTACATTCCCGATGAAGAATTGTCCTCTATCTCCGCAAGACTGCCAA